>NC_053424.1:39101450-39248750 GCF_007990345.1 Gossypium hirsutum
AAATGCTTGATTAAGTAAATCATGCCTAAATTATACTTCAAGTACAATTGTGAGGTAGCTAATGAATAATTATTTAAATGGATTGAAATTGTAATTAATGGATGCAATACTTAATCAGTGCATGTTTATTCTTCTAAGGTAGTTGAAGGTTAAATTAGCAATGTATCTGGCGATACACTTGCCTTGCATAACTTGCAAGATTATTGTGATAAAACTATTTCAAGTTAGGGATACCTTGTTACCTCACAAAGTTTTTTATGTGCTTATTAGATTTAATTAATTATTTGAATGACATAGGGATATGCAAGAGATTAGTTCAATTTAACGAGTATGTATGTGCCATAACATGTTTTCTTATTAAAATCTGTTTAATCGTTTGAATTAACATAGGGATATGTTAAAGGATGAATGGTTTTGTGTAGGTGAATATGTTCATAAGTTAGCAAATTACCGAGTTGCCGTGAATTTATTCGTAACAACATAAGCATGAGTTTTAATAATTCTAAGTTAAAGAAATGTAATTAAATCAACACAATTATGTCATCTTGATTAAATCATATTTTGAAATCGTGCATTTGAGATTTATTTCTTTAGTTATTTAGTTTAAAACCTTATTTTTCTTAATCACACTTTTTAGAACAAAATATTTTTCTACACCAAAGTGTTTAAATTGCATTCATAAATAATCCTTTTCACAGTCCCTGTTGGTACGCTAACTCGACATTTACTTGTCACTTTATTACTTGTTGCGATTGTGTACACTTGCACACTTCCGTCGTTCCAAGTTTTGGTGCCGTTGCCGGGACTATTTTAAAAAGTTATTATTTGTGAATTTGTTAGTTTTACATTTTAGTTTATTTTTCCTGTTTAATTTTTAATTGAATTAATTTTCTGTGTTTTCAGTGTTTATGAGTATTGACCGAATTATTGACCTACTCCCTGTAGACCTGGATTGAACAAACTTTCCGACAGCGAAGAAGACAGCAAATCAGAGAAGACCAAAGATATGAACTCCGAAAATTCGATCCAAGGAAATGGAGCAAACCCTGCTCAAAATCTATACTTATTGCTGATGATAGGATAGAGCTTTACGATAGTATGCCGTGCCAGTATTTAATGATCTTAATCCAGATTTTAGGAGACTCGAAATTGAGGCATAACAATTCGAGCTAAAGCCATCATGTTCCAGATGCTTCAGACAGTGGGCCAATTCAGTGGAATGCCTACCGAAGATCCTTACCTACACTTAAGACTGTTTATGGAGGTGAGCGATTCTTTCAAATTAGCAGGAGTACCCGAAGATGCATTACGATTGAAGTTGTTCCCATATTCACTGAGGGACAGAGTTTGAGCCTGGTTGAACTCATTGCCACCGAACTCAATTTCCACATGGCAAGAGTTAGCAGAAAGATTCCTTATGATGTATTTCCCGTCTAGAAAGAATGCTAAGTTGAGGAACGAGATCACTGCCTTCCAACAAATGGATGATGAGTCATTGTATGAGGTATGGGAAAGATACAAAGAGTTATTACGAGAGTGCCCTCATCATGGAATCCCACATTGCATCCAACTTGAGACATTTTATATTGGTCTCAATGCTCACACAAGGATGGTAGTGGACGTTTCTGCTAATGGTGCTCTCCTTTTCAGGTCTTATAATGAGGCTTATGAAATCATTGAGAGGATTTCCAGCAACAATTACCAATGGCCAACCAATCGAGCAGCGTCAAGAAGACGAGTTGTTGGAATATATGAAGTAGACGCTCTTACTTCACTCGCATCTAAGGTATCATCAATGTCCTCAATGTTAAAAAACCTTACTACTAATGCGTCTAACAGTTTTGCAGCACAACCACTAACCCAATCTGAAATATAGTCTGTGTTTATTATGGGGAAGGACATTTGTTCGAAGAATGTCCATCAAACCCAAAATCCATGTACTACATAGGTAACCAGAACCAAAATCGAGGAAAGCAAGGACTGCAATCCAATTTTATAACCTATCGTGAAAAAATCACCCCAATTTTTCCTGGAGTAACCAAGGGCTGGAACCAGTAACACTTACGCCCAACCTAGACTAGCCCAGTCGCCTAGTTTTTCCCAACAAGTTCAGAAATCAACCCATACTGAATCATCCAATAGCTTAGAAAATTTGTTAAAGACATACATGGCCAAGAATGATGCCTTAATCCAAAGCCAAGTAGCTACATTGAAAAACCTGGAAAACCAAATAGGCCAGCTTGCAAATGAACTCAAGAACCAACCACCAGGTGCTTTGCCTAGTGATATAGAGAATCTGAGGAATCGGGGAAGGAGCATTGCGAAGCGTTGACATTGAGGAGTGGAAAGACAGTAGAGCCCAACACCATCGAAGCTGAAAAGGAGCAAGCTAACGCTCAAGATTCAGAGGAAGTTTAACCTTGTAACACCCCGAACCCGAAACCGACACCGGAGTCGGACATGAGGTGTTAACTGACTTTAACCCCTTGTAAAATTTATTTTCCAGACACTGCCCAATCTGTGTACTAGCCGTTTTAAAAATCATATCTTGAGTTTCGTAACTCGAAAATCAGTTTCGTGATTTTTCCCAGAAACTAAACTCATGTGCCCATCTATGTATTTTTTTCTAGAATTTTTGGTCGGGCCAATTAGTACAGTTTATTAGTCAAAGTCTCCCATGTTGCAGGGGTCGACTACACTGACCTTTGCCCATTACGACTTGGATATCTCCCTCCACGAGGCTTCAATACTGATGCCGTTTATTTCTATGAAAACTAGACTCAGAGAGGAATCTGTACATATATGGTACGACCCCTAATTATCTCTGGTTAATTTATAATGAATTTCCAAAGTCGGAGCAGGGATCTAGAAACCGTTCTGGCCCTGTCCACAAAAATCTGATTATCTCTTAATATACTGCCCATATGATCTTTCGTTACTTCCTCATGAAAACAGACTCATCGAGCTTCGATTACATAATTTATTCATCAATTAATTCCACTCCTACTATTTTTAGTGATTTTCAATCTCATGACACTGCTGCTGCCAGCATCTGTTACGAAAGTAACTAGGTCCATTTCATGCCTACCCTTGATCCAACTCAATCGAACATTCGTGCCATCTTCGCATGGCTTAAATTTTACATGCCAAGTTCAACACAACGTAATAGCTTATACATGCAAAATGTTCTTCTAAGCCATAAGAGAAAGTACCAAAATTGCTATCGGTGTTTGACTTCGGCATGTAAAATTTAAGCCATGCGAAGATGGCACGAATGTTCGATTGAGTTGGATCAAGGGTAGGCATGAATGGACCTAGTTACTTTCGTAACAGATGCTGGCAGCAGCAGTGTCATGAATTGAAAAATCACTAAAAATAGTAGGAGTGGAATTAATTGATGAATAAATTATGTAATCGAAGCTCGATGAGTCTGTTTTCATGAGGAAGTAACGAAAAGATCATATGGGCAGTATATTAAGAGATAATCAGATTTTTGTGGGACAGGGCCAGAACGGTTTCTAGATTCCCTGCTCCGACTTTGGAAATTCATTATAAATTAACCAGAGATAATTAGGGGTCGTACCATATATGTACAGATTCCTCTCTGAGTCTAGTTTTCATAGAAATAAACGGCATCAGTATTGAAGCCTCGTGGAGGAGATATCCAAGTCGTAATGGGCAAAGGTCAGTGTAGTCGACCCCTGCAACATGGGAGACTTTGACTAATAAACTGTACTAATTGGCCCGACCAAAAATTCTAGAAAAAAATACATAGATGGGCACATGAGTTTAGTTTCTGGGAAAAATCACGAAACTGATTTTCGAGTTACGAAACTCAAGATATGATTTTTAAAACGGCTAGTACACAGATTGGGCAGTGTCTGGAAAATAAATTTTACAAGGGTTAAAGTCAGTTAACACCTCATGTCCGACTCCGGTGTCGGTTTCGGGTTCGGGTGTTACAAGGTTAAACTTCCTCTGAATCTTGAGCGTTAGCTTGCTCCTTTTCAGCTTCGATGGTGTTGGGCTCTACTGTCTTTCCACTCCTCAATGTCAACGCTTCGCAATGCTCCTTCCCCCGATTCCTCAGATTCTCTATATCACTAGGCAAAGCACCTGGTGGTTGGTTCTTGAGTTCATTTGCAAGCTGGCCTATTTGGTTTTCCAGGTTTTTCAATGTAGCTACTTGGCTTTGGATTAAGGCATCATTCTTGGCCATGTATGTCTTTAACAAATTTTCTAAGCTATTGGATGATTCAGTATGGGTTGATTTCTGAACTTGTTGGGAAAAACTAGGCGACTGGGCTAGTCTAGGTTGGGCGTAAGTGTTACTGGTTCCAGCCCCTTGGTTACTCCAGGAAAAATTGGGGTGATTTTTTCACGATAGGTTATAAAAATTGGATTGCAGTCCTTGCTTTCCTCGATTTTGGTTCTGGTTACCTATGTAGTACATGGATTTTGGGTTTGATGGACATTCTTCGAACAAATGTCCTTCCCCATAATAAACACAGACTATATTTTCAGATTGGGTTAGTGGTTGTGCTGCAAAACTGTTAGACGCATTAGTAGTAAGGTTTTTTAACATTGAGGACATTGATGATACCTTAGATGCGAGTGAAGTAAGAGCGTCTACTTCATATATTCCAACAACTCGTCTTCTTGACGCTGCTCGATTGGTTGGCCATTGGTAATTGTTGCTGGAAATCCTCTCAATGATTTCATAAGCCTCATTATAAGACCTGAAAAGGAGAGCACCATTAGCAGAAACGTCCACTACCATCCTTGTGTGAGCATTGAGACCAATATAAAATGTCTCAAGTTGGATGCAATGTGGGATTCCATGATGAGGGCACTCTCGTAATAACTCTTTGTATCTTTCCCATACCTCATACAATGACTCATCATCCATTTGTTGGAAGGCAGTGATCTCGTTCCTCAACTTAGCATTCTTTCTAGACGGGAAATACATCATAAGGAATCTTTCTGCTAACTCTTGCCATGTGGAAATTGAGTTCGGTGGCAATGAGTTCAACCAGGCTCAAACTCTGTCCCTCAGTGAATATGGGAACAACTTCAATCGTAATGCATCTTCGGGTACTCCTGCTAATTTGAAAGAATCGCTCACCTCCATAAACAGTCTTAAGTGTAGGTAAGGATCTTCGGTAGGCATTCCACTGAATTGGCCCACTGTCTGAAGCATCTGGAACATGACTGGCTTTAGCTCGAATTGTTATGCCTCAATTTCGAGTCTCCTAAAATCTGGATTAAGATCATTAAATACTGGCACGGCATACTATCGTAAAGCTCTATCCCTATCATCAGCAATAAGTATAGGATTTTGAGCAGGGTTTGCTCCATTTCCTTGGATCGAATTTTCGGAGTTCATATCTTTGGTCTTTCTCTGATTTGCTGGTCTTCTTCGCTGTCGGAAAGTTTGTTCAATCCCAGGTCTACAGGGAGTAGGTCAATAATTCGGTCAATACTCATAAACACCTGAAATAACCACAGAAAATTAATTCAATTAAAAATTAAACAGGAAAAATAACTAAAATGTAAAACTAACAAATTCACAAATAATAACTTTTTAAAATAGTCCCGGCAACGGCACCAAAAACTTGGAACGACGGAAGTGTGCAAGTGTACACAATCGCAACAAGTAATAAAGTGACAAGTAAATGTCGAGTTAGCGTACCAACAGGGACTGTGAAAAGGATTATTTATGAATGCAATTTAAAACACTTTGGTGTAGAAAAATATTTTGTTCTAAAAAGTGTGATTAAGAAAAATAAGGTTTTAAACTAAATAACTAAAGAAATAAATCTCAAATGCACGATTTCAAAATATGATTTAATCAAGATGACATAATTGTGTTGATTTAATTACATTTCTTTAACTTAGAATTATTAAACTCATGCTTATGTTGTTACGAATAAATTCACGGCAACTCGGTAATTTGCTAACTTATGAACATATTCACCTACACAAAACCATTCATCCTTTAACATATCCCTATGTTAATTCAAACGATTAAACAGATTTTAATAAGAAAACATGTTATGGCACATACATACTCGTTAAATTGAACTAATCTCTTGCATATCCCTATGTCAATTCAAATAATTAATTAAATCTAATAAGCACATAAAAAACTTTGTGAGGTAACAAGGTATCCCTAACTTGAAATAGTTTTATCACAATAATCTTGCAAGTTATGCAAGGCAAGTGTATCGCCAGATACATTGCTAATTTAACCTTCAACTACCTTAGAAGAATAAACATGCACTGATTAAGTATTGCATCCATTAATTACAATTTCAATCCATTTAAATAATTTATTCATTAGCTACCTCACAATTGTACTTGAAGTATAATTTAGGCATGATTTTACTTAATCAAGCATTTTACCGAGGCCTATAATAGCATAAACACAATTTTAATAATTTAAGTAGAAATGGAAAAAAGAGAGGGAAAGTGAGGGAGGAGCGAAGAGATGTGAATGAATTGAGGTGTGCTTTGATGATTACAAGGAGGTTTTTTATAGCTGAATGTGGCAGCTAAAATCACTAAAAATAGAAGCAAAGAGCCACCCCATGGCCGGCCATCTATGTGGCAAAGTGGTGGCTTTCAACTTTGCTAAATATCGCTTGGGGCAATCCATAAAGCCACAATTGTGAGGGGCTGAATGCAACTTGACAAGTCTTCAAGGGCTCTTTGCAAGCTTAATTAATCAGAAATAGGCTGATTGGGTCGCATATTGATGGTTTTGGATGGCCAATCCTTGGCCGTTCAGTTCAATCGGTTCGGTTTCAACTGGACCAGTTTTCCATAATTAATGAATAATAATTATTTGGCCCAAATTAATTGGGTTAAATTAAAATTAAATATATATGAATAATATACATAATGGACATCTTAGGCTGGAAATTAATTCATCTCGATACTTCAAATTGCTTCTCGGTTTGTCTTTGGCAATGTCTGTCGAGCCATTTTCGCCCTTTGTGAAACTGTTGAATACCAAAATTCATCAAAATAATTATAAATTAAATAAATTTCAACATGTTCATATTTTAAGTTGCACTTTAATTATTTTATAAATTAATTTTTTTCGACAAGAATTAACTGAATTCGCATGAATTTAAGTTAAAAAGGGTAGAAAAGTGTGTAAATTTTTGTGTTTCCACACCCCAAAATTAATTCATTGCTCATCCCGAGTAATGCACAAATTTTGAAATAATTCTCGGAAACACTTTGAAAAATTCCTTCAGAACAACATTTTTCCCAAAATTATGAATTTAATATACTTGTGCTCAAAGATAAGAAATTTGAAAGTTATGCTACTTAAGTAACATATCGTTCAATTAATCTAACAACTATTATGATAGCAAAAATTAGGCTAAATGCTTCCTAATAAAGTCATGTTAAACCTTACCAATGTGATTTTATTCCTTTATTCAAGATTAAGCTTCAATCATTAAGTTTAACTTATGTAATTCATATGTTGTACGTAGCAATTTCTCTCCACTAATGTAGGTAGCATTGGAACTTCTGAATCAATAGGTCTTTAACAAAGTTGTAACGTGGCTAGGCTAAGAGTAGGTAAATGATAGATAAATTTAGGCTTTAAACCCTAGACTCAACTTGCATCGGACCTTCAAAATAATTACCTTCAATACTCAACTTTCTTTATTTGACATGCCTTTTTGTACATTTATTTTAAGAACTCATTTTTTTTATTTTAAATTCGAGCTTTTTGTTGAATGTACTACAATTTTAGAGCATTCGATACTTCTTTTCAACTCCCCCAAACTTATTTTAAAGAATACTTCGAATAGTACTAACTCTAGTGTTTGGGACATTTTAAGATAGTTAAGAGTGATGGCTAAATTGTAGGGGTTCAAATAAAATTAGGCCATATAATCTCAAGTTGATTTCAAAGGATAAAAATTTCATCATTGTTGGCTTGAAAGGCTCAAATGTCCAAAAAAAGTTGCCTAAATCATTTCAATGTTCCATGCTTCTTAGGATTCGCCTCGAGAACTACTAAGTCAATTCTAAAGACTTAAACTTTCATGCACGCCTAATTTCGTAAGGAACTAAAAATTTATGGTACGATTTGCATGCTTTATTAGAAATACAGTCATATCATTATTAAACTAACATAATAATTTATTGAAATAATAGAAATTTATTTATACTGAAGTTTAGGCATACTTAACAAAATTTCAAATTATTGAACAAAAATATACCCTAATCATAATTAAAGAAAAATTTATTCTGAGTGGAAATAATTCAATTCAATTTTTCGGTCCCCTACTTAAGATGAATAATGTCCTCGTGTGGCAAACTGAATAGATACTAATACCCAGGTCGGATCTAGAAAGAGGAGATGAGTCAATTGACTCTTAAGTACCTTCTCTCTAGATCCATCCGACATATATATACTATTGGCCATTTATACTTGCGACTGTTCGAATTTTATTTATTTTTCTCTTTTTGCAAAATAAATTCCTAATTAACCTAATCTAAATGACCTAAGAACAGAATAAAATAAGGTAAGATCCCATTTTTTTATTTGCAACCTTTCCGAATTTGACTCATCTTTTGCTCCATCATTATTGCCTTTGCATGAATCGCTTCGCTCCTTCTTGATAATGTACTCTATGGTTCAAATATAAAATCTAGAAATTCAGGCACAAAAATAAATGGGTCATTTAAATTTCTTAATAGCACTTCTCATCGAGTCATCCCTTATTTTGAGTACTCCATAAGCTTGTTGCTATATTGCATATGCTGCATTATGTCCATCACTTTGACAGCTCATCTCGAAGATCTGGGCTAGGCGGTTGACCTCTGAACATTGAGGTTTCGTCATCAGGTTCAACTTCTGGTTCCAGTGGTTCACCTTATCAGGACTTCAGCCGATTGCATTAGTTCGATCTCTGTGGGATATTCTTTCCTCTTCTTTGGGATCCTCACTTTCTTCAATTCGTTGCTGTAGAAAGAATCTCTAGCTATTCGATGGAGGTTCCAATCTGTGATTGTGCCTGGCTATAGCCTGTCTTCTTTACGTTTGCAAGAATTTAGTTTCAAGCACCAAATTGTTATCGTAAAAGGGAAAGTAGGCTGGGCCAGAACGTCTAACGGCACAAGTTCGCCATCTCTCTCAGGATGATTTTTCCCACATAATGGTTTTCCAGTTAAGATCGAGTATAATAAGACCATTCGCTCTAATGAAATTGTAGTCCCATGTGAGCTAGGCATAAGGTGAAACGGATGAAATAGAACCATACCTTTGTGATGGTGTCAGATATTCTCTTGACAAGTGTGGATTCCTTCTTTGACACAATCCACTTAGAACCTAGGACTGTAAGTTCCTTAAGATTCTTGCAATTTTCAGTTTATATTGCTATCAAGGAAGAAAATCACGTTTTCGAAATCAGGCAATTCAAAGAACTCATTAATAGCATTTGAAGTTATTGTACTTGATTCTGCGAACTGAACTTCGTCAACTCGCTTGAGGTTAAATTCGCATAGAACTACGAACTAGTTCCTTATCCACACTAGGTCTCTTCTGAAAAATAATTCCCAATTGAGGGTTCAGCAACTTGACGAATACATGCCATAAATCTTTGTAGTTGCTCTCTTTCAATGTAAAACTTTCTCTGGATGCATCTATTGGTTTTTGAAGATATCTCGTATCTTGCTTTGGCTTCTTCACAATGGAACTTGTTTTGTGTTTCATCATTTTGGATGCAGGCACGAGTTCTCTTGCGAGGCATGATTAACTTGAACAAAAGATGGAAAAAAATTATTTTCTCAAAAATTTAATTAAATAAAAATTATAATGATTCAATAAATTGAAAAATTAAATAATTAAATAAATTAAAAGTTTAGGAGAAAATTCGGTCTTACCACCTTTTTTTAGAATCCTAAAAAATAAATAGTAGAAAGCAAAAAGGTCAATGGAAGTAGGTTGGAGGATTGGCTAAGGATGGGTGAGAGGATGGTGCCGTTCGGGTATGGAGGTAGTAGTGCCAGCAGGCATTGGGAGTAAGCAGCACGTATGCAGGCTAGGCTGGATGTGGAGCCGTGTGTGGATCCTGTCGAGCAGACTAGCGTGAGCACGCGGGACTGGGGCAGTAGCAACGCGCGGGCGATTGCCTGGTGTGGGCAGCAGCACGAGGCGCATTACAGTGCGCATGAGGCTGGTGCGCGCGAGGTGGGCTTGTGGCTTGTGACGGAGCTAGGGCTGCTAGCCGAATGTTTGCTTTTCGGCACTTGAAGGTTTTGGTGCTTAGGATTTTGAATGATGAATGATGAAATGTGTATTTATATGAAGGGAATAGGCTTAAAGTGTATTCTTAGAGAAATTTAATAGCTAAAAACTCAAGTTCTAATCTAATCTAGGTTAACAAAATTAATAATTAATATATGCATATTAAATTATTAACGCTATTAATTTATTTAAAAATAAGATAACTAATCCTAACTCTAGATAAAGTTGATAATAATTAATATATATATAATGGATATAATTATATATTAATAATATCATCTTTTTTATTAAAAACATTTATTCTAGAAGCCTTTTGAAAATATTTACAAAAAAGGCATCTAATTTTATTATTTACAAAAAAGAGCAACCAAATTTTAAAAAAATTCAATTAAGTCCCTATACTTAATGAAATTCGAAATTAAGTTGCGATTTAAAACTTGGATCAAAATTGACCCTTTTATTTAAAAACCAAAAATTTAATTTATTTAAAGAATAATTTCTCAGAAATTATGTTAAAATCAATTCCTAGGAAAGATTGGAGGGGTCACAAGCAGTCCGCTTAAGTTCCAATCTCCTAGGCCGAATTTATTTAAACATACTAATCCCAAAAATATACCCTAAATCATTTATTAAAAGAAATAAGAAAATTCAAACATCTGATCAAATGAACGAAATTTGATTCCATTCAGTCTTATCTCCCCAGTAATGTTCAGACGCTAAGCATAACTTGAAATTACCTCACTTACCTTAGAGTTCTACAACTCTGCATGGATGACGTGATGAATTGTAAATGGACCGGACCAACGTGATTTTAATTTACCTGGAAAGAACCTTAATCTGAATTAAATAACAAGACTTGTTGACCTGCTTCAAATTCTCGAACTCGAATGTGATTTTCATGCCTTTTCTTAGTCTCTCCTTGAGTAATTTGCATTTTCATACGAGAACATTGGAATACCTGTAGCTCATTGAGTTGGAGCATCTGTTTCTCTTTAGCAAGCTTTGGATCCAAGTTGAGTTGTCATAGGGCCCAATAAGCTTGTGTTCTAACTCCAGAGGTAGATGACAGGCTTTCCCATAGACCAACCTGTAGGGTGACATCCCTAAAGGTGTCTTATATGCTGTTCTGTAAGCCTATAAAGTATCATCCAGTCTTTTGGACCAATCTTGTCGGTTCGGGCAAACTACCTTTTCAAGTATGCCTTTGATCTCTTTGTTCGCCAGTTCAGCTTGCCCATTTGTCTGCGGATGGTAAGCTGTAGCACCTTGTGTTTCACTCCATGTTTATCTAATAACCATTTCAACCACTTGTACACAAAATGGGACCCTTCATCGCTAATAATAGCTCTTGGGGTTCCAAACCTTATGAACACGTGTTTCTGCAAAAACTTAATTACAACCTTAGCATCATTTGTTAGATAAGCTTTAGCCTCAACCCACTTAGACACATAGTCTACTGCTACTAATATGTACTTGTGACCAAAAGACGGCGGAAAAGGACAAGAAAGTCAATACCCATACATCGAACAATTCTACCTCAATGATATTTTTTCGAGGCATCTCATTTCTGTTGTGACATTTCCAACCCTTGACATCAATCACAACTCTTTACATAAGCATATGCGTCCTTGAATAATGTGACCAAAGAATCTGGCTTGCAATACTTTGGCCGCAGTACGAGTACCTCCGAAGTGTCCCCACTTGGAGTTGAGTGACAATGGTATAGAATCTTTTTTACTTCATCTTCTGCCATACATCTCCTGATAATTGATCTGCGCACTTTTTAAACAAATTTGGCTCTTCCTAGAAATAGTACTTCACATCGTGAAAAACTTTTTCTTTGATGATATGTCTTATCAATCAGCATCAAACCACAAGCTAAATAGTTAGCATATCAGCAACCAAGGGGTATTATGGACATGATTTACCTTCAGTATGTGTTCATCTGGAAACGTCTCTCGAATTGGTATAAGAGGAGAGTTCCCTTCTTGCGGCTCCAATCTGGACAAGTGATCTGCTACTTGATTTTCCACTCCCTTTTGATCTTGAATTTCTAAATCAAACTCTTGAATTAGAAGTACCCATTAGATTAACCTTGACTTAGCATCTTTCATAGAAAGTAAGTACTTAATTTCCGAGTGGTCCATATAGACAGTCACTTTGGTACCTACAAGATAAGATCGAAACTTGTGACAGCCTAAAATTGACCCTAGTCGGGAAGTGGTTTCGGGACCACAAAACCGAGTCATAATAATAATTAGCCATCATATTTGATGCTTATTATATGTATATATGCATGTGTGAAAATTTCATGTTTGAATTTTGTTAATTGTAAGTGAATTTTATTAAATAGGACTTATGTGAGAAAATTTGGAAATGTGCTAGGCAAATCTGAAGTGGCCTATTAATGCATGTTATGAAAATGATGGGTTTGCATGTCAAATTACCCAAAATTTGAGCTAGTGGTCGGCCATGCTATGGGTGGAAACATGTTGGGAACATGTTGGCTTAGTGTGTTATGTTAGAAAGAATAAATAAAGGGTTAGTAATTAAATAATGAAAAGGGAGGGGTGATGAAAAAAAGTTGTCTCATCCATCCCCCCCTTCATTTGCCGTAACAGACAAAGAAAAGAAAAAAAAAGAAAGGGTGTTCATCCTTTAACACCTTGGCCGAAAATTTGAAGGAGGAAGGAAGAAGAAAGGTTGAAGAGATTCGGCCATGCATGTAACTAGGCTAAGGTATGTTTATGATGATCCATGAGATGCATGCATGTTTTAGTTGTTAGTTTGAGTTCTACCTAGCCCATGGTCTAAATCTTGCTATGTGATGGAGATGATATTCGGCCATGGGTGTTGTCTTTCTTGGTTGGTGTTTTGATGTTGTGGTGATGAGGCATGAAGATGATTGAGCTTGAGTGTTTAATAAAAAGTTTGGATGTGAGAGTGTGTGAGGAGTAGAAATGAGGGGTCTTAGCAACTTCATGAAGGTTCGGCCATGGTGCTTCAATATGCACTTGTGTTTAACCCTAGGATTAATTAGTTATATGGTTAGTATGGGTATGGGTGACCGAATATGAGAGCATGAATAGATGGAGAGTTTGGTGAATCGATATGTGGTAAATGTTAAGTGTTAAATGAGATAGAAATGATAGATTAATGTTGCACATTCGGCTATAGTTAGGCATGTTGATGATCTTATCTTGACTTAGATAATTAGGCATAAAAGGGTGGTAATGAGGTTGAGGTTGTTGAATGGTTAGTTGGGTAACAAATGAAGCATTCGGCCATCACTTGGGAGCTTATGTGATGTTGAGTTTAAAATTACAAAGGTGATTACCGAATGTCCAAGTATGCATATGCATGTGTGATTAGATTATTGATAGTATGGTAATTGCATGAGGTTATTAGCCGAATAGCTAAGAACATAAAGTAGCAAGATGAAAATTTTACCATGTCGTTTCGTATGTCATAAAATCATTAAAATGTGGATACCAATATATGTAGCAAAGCGGTTAAATGAGTTAATTTATTTGTTTAAGCTCAAGATCTAAAGGAGAGGCGTCCAACAAGGGAAAATCGAAGGTCATCGAGTAGCCGACTTGGAATTATTTTACCCAACATAAGGTAAGTCACCAAGCATATATTTTGTATTGATCTAAATAGACATAATGTCTATGTAATTATGCCGAATGGAATGATAAATTTATATACATGTATGCATGTGGTGATGAAAGTGTTGAATGAAAAGAAAAGAGGTGAGATGTATTGAGTTGTTGATCTCGGCACTAAGTGTGCGGGTATAAACATTTATGATCATGAGATTGGCACTAAGTGTGCGGGTTTAAATTGTACAGCACTAAGTGTGCGAGTTTGATTATATAGCACTAAGTGTGCGAGTTGATTATATAGCACTGAGTGTGCGGACTTAATATATATTTTTGAATCACTATGGACACTAAGTGTGCGACATTATTGAGTTGATCACGGACAGCGATCGGGTAAGTACCTTGAGTTCATGGCCAATAGGCGCTATGTTTAATTTGGAGTTGAGCTTGGTAAGTTTGAACCTACGTGACAATTATAATTGAAGTCACGTACATAAGATTTATCGTGGAATAGTTGAAAGGTGTTTAGTTGTATGATTGTAACGAAAATAAAATGATGTATGAAAATGCCTCAAATATCCTATTGATTAGTATATGGAATGTGAGTGCATGACTTGGTATGAGATTGAACCGATAGGTCTAAGGAACTATGGTATGGTTCGGTATGGATGGAGTAACTAGCCTCGTTCCAATTTGTTTCCTCTTGTGATAATGTTATTAATGGATGGTAGTGCATTGCTTATGACTTACTGAGTTATATACTCACTCGGTGTTTCCTTGTCACCTATTTTAGGTTTCTTGGACTCGTCTCTTTTTGCGTGATCGGGCCGTCATCGAAGTCATCACACCGGCTAGCAAGTTTTGGTACTTTCTTCTTAGTCGGCTTAGGAGAACATTTCGGCATGTATAGGCTATTATGTTGTGTTTGAACTTTGGTATGTAAACTTTTAGCCATGCGAAAATGGCATAAATGTTCGGTTGGGTTTGGTTTTATAATGTTAGGTCGTAAGTCTTGGTAATTCGACTTTTTTTTATGCCATATGTCATGGTTGATTATTTTTGGTGTTAAAATTCATGATATGGCAATAGTGTAGTAGGGAGATGTTTGACAATGATTAGCCTTTGGCATGGCTAGTCATGATCATAATTTGTGATATGTATGATGAATTACTAGTTAGATCAAGGAGAAATCACGAAATAGGCATAGTTGCTTTCGTAACAGATGCTGGCAGCAGCAGTGACGTGAGATTGAAAAATCACTAAAAATAGTAGAGTGGAATTAATTAATGAATAAATTATGTAATCGAAGCTCGATGAGTCTATTTTCATATAGAAGTAATGAAACGATCATATGGACAGTATGTTAAGAGATATTCAGCTCTCGTGAGACAGGGCCAGAACGGTTTCTGGATTCCCTGTTCCGACTTTGGAAATTCATTATAAATTAACCAGAGATAATTAGGAGTCATGCCATATATGTACCTCTCTGAGTCTAGTTTCTATAGAAACAAACGGTATCAGTATTGAAGCTCTGTGCAGGGAGATATCAAGTCGTAATGCGCAAAGGTAGTGTAGTCGATCCCTGTAACATGGGAGACTTTGACTAATAAACTGTACTAATTGGCCCAACCAAAAATTCTACAAAAATTCCACATATAGGTATATGACTCTAGTTCCAGGGAAAATTTACGGAACTGGATTTCGAGTTTCAGAACTCAAGATATGATTTTTAAAGCGACTAGTACGCAGATTGGAAGCTTGTCTGGGAAATGTCAAATAAGTGGTTTGAAGTCTGTTAACACCTCGTGTTCGACTCCGGCGACGGTCTCGGGTTCGGGGTGTTACAATTTTATTGGTATCAGAGCTATGGTTTAGTCGGTTCTAGGACTACCATAGCGCGTATGAGTCTAGCTATACATGCCTTAATGTTAATGTTTAAATGTGTGATGACTTCTGACGGTTAAATTTTTTTTTGTTTGATTTAGTAAATGGACCCCGGTGTAGAAAGAACCTTAGCGGATGACGTTGAAAGTGTAGCGGCTGCTCCTGCACAAGGGACACCGCCTGTTGAACCTCAGTCATCTGCGAATAATCAAGGTGAGGGGGCTAAACAAGCCTTCTTTACCATGATGAATGAGTGGGTCGCGCAATATGCCCGAACCAATCCGGCTGTCCAACAATTCCCGGATTTGAATAATCCACCCCAAGAGCCCGTAATGCCATCAGTCACTGATCCTGTGAGGCTGAGTAAGCCACCTGTAGACTTGATTAGGAAGCGCGGGGCTGAGGAGTTCAGGGCCATAGTTACTGATGATGCTGAAAGGGCCGAGTTCTGGCTTGATAACACCATTCGGGTGTTTGATGAACTGTCATGCACACCCGATGAATGTCTAAAGTGTGCTATATCCTTGTTGCGGGACTCAGCCTACTATTGGTGGAGGACCCTGATTTCCATAGTCCCAAACGAACGAGTTACTTGGGACTTCTTCAAAACGGAATTCGAAAGAAATATATTAGTCAACGGTTCATTGATCAAAAGCGCAAGGAATTCTTGGAACTCAAGCAATGCCGTATGACAGTATCTGAATACGAACATGAATTCGTAAGACTCAGTAGGTATGCCCGGGAGTGTGTAGCTGATGAGGTTGCTATGTGCAAGAGATTCGAAGAAGGATTGAATGAAGATTTAAAGCTACTAGTGGGTATTTTGGAGATAAAAGAATTCGTAACACTAGTCGAACGAGCCTGCAAGGCGGAATAACTTGGAAAGGAGAAGAAGAAGGCTGAATTTGAAGCTAGAGACTATCGTAAAAGATCGACGGGTAAAGCTCCGTTCTCAGCTGTAAAGAAGTTCAGGGAAGACACTAATAAGTCGAGGGCGACTGCGGGAATTTCCATCAGAGCACGACCCTCGACGGACTCCCGAGCTACTTCGGTAGCTAGTGTGGGCAATAATCGTCAAGAGAAACCTGAATGTCCCCAATGCGGAAGACGACACCTAGGTGAATGTTGGGGTAAGTCTACTAACAGGGCCTGTTACGGATGCGGTTCGAAGGACCACTTCATTAGAGATTGCACGGAGCTTGATGAGAAGAATAAGATTCAAGGTGCAAGACCTAGTGGAGTGACAACTAGAGGTAGACCACCGAGAATTTTAGGAGGTAGGGGTGGTAGTCAGAGAGGGGCCTCTGATATGGCTGTTCGAGCCGAGAACCGTACTCCTGCTATAGCATATGCCATTCGCGCACGAGAGGAGGCATCCTCCCCAGACGTCATCACTGGTACCTTCACTCTCCTTGATACTAATGTGATTGCATTGATTGACCCTGGCTCTACTCATTCATATGTATGCGAAACCTTAGCATCCAGTAAGACTCTACCTGTTGAGTCTACTGAGTTCGTAATTCGAGTGTCAAACCCTTTGGGTCAATACGTACTTGTTGATAAAGTGTGTAAGAGATGCCCTCTAATAATCCGAGAATCCTGTTTTTTGGCCGATTTGATGCTTTTGCCGTTTGACGAATTTGATGTTATTCTTGGTATGGATTGGTTGACCGTACATGATGCAGTGGTGAACTGCAAAAGAAAAACCATCGATTTGAGGTGCGCAAATAACGAGATAATCCGAGTTGAGTCTACGGACTTAAGGGGGTTGCCAGCTGTAATATCAGCAATGTTGGCCCAGAAATATGTAAGAAAAGGGTGCGAAGCATACCTTGCGTATGTATTGATGACAAAGAATTAGAAGAGAAACCCGAATCTGTACCGGTGGTTTGTGAATCCCGGATGTTTTTCCTGAAGAATTACCGGGTTTACCACCTGTTCGGGAGGTAGAGTTCGGTATTGAGCTTGTACCTGGAACTACGCCAATTTCGATAGCTCCGTATCGTATGGCACCAACCGAGTTGAAGGAATTGAAAGCTCAATTGCAAGAGTTGACGGATAGAGGTTTCGCTCGACCAAGTTTCTCACCTTGGGGTGCACCAGTATTGTTCGTGAAAAAGAAGGACGGAACCATGAGGTTGTGCGTTGACTATCGTCAACTGAATAAAGTGACGATAAAGAATAAATACCCGTTACCGCGTATTGATGATTTGTTTGATCAATTAAAGGGAGCCTCAGTGTTTTCAAAGATAGATTTGAGATCGGGTTATTATCAGTTGCGGATTCGAGATTCGGACGTACCCAAAACTGCTTTCAGAACGAGGTACGGTCATTACGAGTTCTTAGTGATGCTGTTCGGGCTCACTAATGCCCCTGCGGTATTTATGGATTTGATGAATCGAGTCTTCAGACAGTATTTGGACCGGTTCGTAGTGGTGTTCATTGATGACATCTTAGTCTATTCAGGAGATGAGACCGAACATGCTGAGCACCTGAGATTAGTGTTGCAAATTTTGCGGGATAAGAAGTTATATGGTAAGTTCAGTAAGTGTGAGTTCTGGTTAAGAGAGGTTAGCTTCTTGAGTCATGCGGTATCCGCATCGGGTATTCGAGTTGACCCGAGCAAAATTTCAGCCATACTTAACTGGAAGCCTCCAAGAAATATTACCGAAGTTCGGAGCTTCTGGGGCTCGCCGGTTATTACCGACGATTTGTAAAAGGTTTCTCGATGATAGCTGCACCGTTGACGAAACTACTCCAAAAAGATGTTGAGTTTGAGTGGACAGAGCACTGCCAGAAGAGTTTCGATCGACTAAAGACCTGTTTAACCGAAGCTCTAGTGCTAGTACAACCGGAGTCCGGCAAAGAGTTTGTCATTTATAGTGATGCATCCTTACTTGGGCTAGGTTGTGTGTTGATGCAAGAGGGTCGAGTTGTGGCTTACTCGTCGAGACAATTAAAGCCGCATGAAAGAAACTATCCGACCCATGATCTTGAATTGGCGGCCATAGTGTTTGCCCTGAAAATATGGCGACATTATTTGTTTGGCGAAAAGTGCCATGTATTTTCGGATCACAAAAGTCTCAAATATTTGATGACTCAAAGAGACTTAAATCTGCGACAAAGACGTTGGCTTGAGTTGTTGAAAGATTACGAGCTTGTCATTGATTACCACCCGGGAAAGGCTAATGTGGTTGCGGACGCCTTAAGCCGGAAATCACTGTTTGCTTTACGAGCGATGAATGTGCACTTGTCTGTTCTACCCGACAATGTGTTAGTAGCTGAATTAAAGGCCAAACCGTTATTGATTCGTCAAATTAGTGAAGCTCAGAAAGTCGACGATGAATTGGTTGCAAAACGGGCTGAATGTGTTCCGAATATGGAATCCGAATTTCAAATTGATGATGACGATTGTTTGAGATTCAGAAGTCGTTTGTGTGTTCCAAGGAATTCAGAACTCATTTCGATGATTCTGAACGAAGCCCATTGTAGCCGAATGTCAATTCACCCGAGGAGTACGAAAATGTACAACGATTTGAAACGTTGGTTTTGGTGGCATGGTATGAAATGAGACATCTTCGACTTTGTTTCGAGATGTTTAATATGTCAACAAGTGAAAGCGGAACATCAAGTGCCTTCAGGATTACTTCAGCCGATCATGATACCCGAGTGGAAATGGGATCGAGTCACAATGGACTTTGTGTCCGGACTGCCATTGTCAGCAAGTAAGAAAGATGCGATTTGGGTTGTTGTCGATAGACTGACTAAGTCGGCTCACTTTATCCCCGTGCGTACGGATTTTTCATTAGATAAACTAGCTGAATTGTACGTTTCTCAGATTGTGAGATTACACGGGGTACCTATTTCTATCGTGTCGGATAGAGATCCGAGATTCACCTCACGATTTTGGAAGAAATTGCAAGAAGCTTTGGGTACCAAGCTGCATTTTAGCACCGCTTTTCATCCCCAAACCGATGGTCAATCCGAGCGGATAATTCAGATACTCGAGGATATGCTGAGATGCTGTATCCTTGAGTTTAGTGGTTCATGGGAACGGTATTTACCTTTGATTGAATTCGCTTACAACAATAGTTTTCAATCAAGTATTAATATGGCACCTTACGAGGCTTTGTACGGTCGTAAATGCCGTACACCATTATTTTGGACCGAACTCGGTGAAAGTAAAATTTTCGGAGTCGATTTGATTAAAGATGCCGAACAGAAAGTAAAGGTAATCCGTGAAAGTCTAAAGGCAGCCACAGATCGTCAGGAATCGTATGCGGATTTGAAACGAAAAGACATTGAATATCAGGTGGGAGATAAAGTGTTTCTTAAAGTTTCGCCTTGGAAAAAGGTACTCAGATTTGGCCGAAAGGGCAAGTTGAGTCCGAGATTCATTGGGCCATACGAAATATCTGAACGAGTCGGTCCAGTTGCGTATCGATTGATTTTACCCCCTGAACTTGAAAAGATTCACGACGTCTTTCATGTTTCGATGCTTCGACGCTATAGATCTGATCCTTCGCACATAATTAGTCCGTCGGAGGTTGAAATTCAAGCCGATATGAGTTATGAAGAAGAGCCGATGCGTATCCTAGCTCGTGAAGTGAAGGAGTTGCGAAACAAAAGGGTTCCGTTAGTAAAGGTGTTATGGCTCAAACACGGGTCGAGGAAGCTACTTGGGAAACCGAGAGCTCGATGAAAGGACGATACCCAAACCTATTTACCGGTAAGATTTTCGGGGACAAAAATTTCTTAAGTGGGGGAGAGTTGTGACAGCCCAAAATTGACCCTAGTCGGGAAATGGTTTCGGGACCACAAAACCGAGTCATAATAATAATTAGCCATCATATTTGATGCTTATTATATGTATATATGCATGTGTGAAAATTTCATGTTTGAATTTTGTTAATTGTAAGTGAATTTTGTTAAATAGGACTTATGTGAGAAAATTGAGAAATGTGCTAGGCAAATGTGAAGTGGCCTATTAATGCATGTTATGAAAATGATGGGTTTGCATGTCAAATTACCCAAAATTTGAGCTAGTGGCCGGCCATGCTATGGGTGGAAACATGTTGGGAACATGTTGGCTTAGTGTGTTATGTTAGAAAGAATAAATAAAGGGTTAGTAATTAAATAATGAAAAGGGAGGGGTGATGAAAACAAAGTTGTCTCATCCATCCCCCCTCCATTTGCCGTAACTAGACAAAGAAAAGAAAAAAAAAGAAAGGGTGTTCATCCTTTAACACCTTGGCCGAAAATTTGAAGGAGGAAGGAAGAAGAAAGGTTGAAGAGATTCGGCCATGCATGTAACTAGGCTAAGGTATGTTTAATGATATTCCATGAGATGCATGCATGTTTTAGTTGTTAGTTTGAGTTCTACCTAGCCCATGGTCTAAATCTTGCTTTGTGATGGAGATGATATTCGGCCATGGGTGTTGTCTTTCTTGGTTGGTGTTTTGATGTTGTGGTGATGAGGCATGAAGATGATTGAGCTTGAGTGTTTAATAAAAAGGTTTGGATGTGAGAGTGTGTGAGGAGTAGAAATGAGGGGTCTTAGCAACTTCATGAAGGTTCGGCCATGGTGCTTCAATATTGCACTTGTGTTTAACCCTAGGATTAATTAGTTATATGGTTAGTATGGGTATGGGTGACCGAATATGAGAGCATGAATAGATGGAGAGTTTGGTGAATCGATATGTGGTAAATGTTAAGTGTTAAATGAGATAGAAATGATAGATTAATGTTGCACATTCGGCTATAGTTAGGCATGTTGATGATCTTATCTTGACTTAGATAATTAGGCATAAAAGGGTGGTAATGAGGTTGAGGTTGTTGAATGGTTAGTTGGGTAACAAATGAAGCATTCGGCCATCACTTGGGAGCTTATGTGATGTTGAGTTTAAAATTAGCAAAGGTGATTACCGAATGTCCAAGTATGCATATGCATGTGTGATTAGATTATTGATAGTATGGTAATTGCATGAGGTTATTAGCCGAATAGCTAAGAACATAAAGTAGCAAGATGAAAATTTTACCATGTCGTTTCGTATGTCATAAAATCATTAAAATGTGGATACCAATATATGTAGCAAAGCGGTTAAATGAGTTAATTTATTTGTCTAAGCTCAAGACTCTAAAGGAGAGGCGTCCAACAAGGGAAAATTGAAGGTCATCGAGTAGCCGACTTGGAATTATTTTACCCAACATAAGGTAAGTCACCAAGCATATATTTTGTATTGATCTAAATAGACATAATGTCTATGTAATTATGCCGAATGGAATGATAAATTTATATACATGTATGCATGTGGTGATTAAAGTGTTGAATGAAAAGAAAAGAGGTGAGATGTATTGAGTTGTTGATCTCGGCACTAAGTGTGCGAGTATAAACATTTATGATCATGAGATTGGCACTAAGTGTGCGGGTTTAAATTGTACAGCACTAAGTGTGCGAGTTTGATTATATAGCACTAAGTGTGCGAGTTGATTATATAGCACTGAGTGTGCGGACTTAATATATATTTTTGAATCACTATGGACACTAAGTGTGCGACATTATTGAGTTGATCACGGACAGCGGATCGGGTAAGTACCTTGAGTTCATGGCCAATAGGCGCTATGTTTATATTTGGAGTTGAGCTTGGTAAGTTTGAACCTATGTGACAATTATAATTGAAGTCACGTACATAAGATTTATCGTGGAATAGGTGAAAGGTCGTTTAGTTGTATGATTGTAACGAAAATAAAATGATGTATGAAAATGCCTCAAATATCCTATTGATTAGTATATGGAATGTGAGTGCATGACTTGGTATGAGATTGAACCGATAGGTCTAAGGAACTATGGTATGGTTCGGTATGGATGGAGTAACTAGCCTCGTTCCAATTTGTTTCCTCTTGTGATAATGTTATTAATGGATGGTAGTGCATTGCTTATGACTTACTGAGTTATATACTCACTCGGTGTTTCCTTGTCACCTATTTTAGGTTTCTTGGACTCGTCTCTTTTTGCGTGATCGGGCCGTCATCGAAGTCATCACACCGGCTAGCAAGTTTTGGTACTTTCTTCTTAGTCGGCTTAGGAGAACATTTCGGCATGTATAGGCTATTATGTTGTGTTTGAACTTTGGTATGTAAACTTTTAGCCATGCGAAAATGGCATAAATGTTCGGTTGGGTTTGGTTTTATAGTGTTAGGTCGTAAGTCTTGGTAATTCGACTTTTTTTTTATGCCATATGTCATGGTTGATTATTTTTGGTGTTAAAATTCATGATATGGCAATAGTGTAGTAGGGAGATGTTTGACAATGATTAGCCTTTGGCATGGCTAGTCATGATCATAATTTGTGATATGTATGATGAATTACTAGTTAGATCAAGGAGAAATCACGAAATAGGCATAGTTGCTTTCGTAACAGATGCTGGCAGCAGCAGTGATGTGAGATTGAAAAATCACTAAAAATATTAGGAGTGGAATTAATTAATGAATAAATTATTTAATCGAAGCTCGATGAGTCTATTTTCATATAGAAGTAACGAAATGATCATATGGACAGTATGTTAAGAGATATTCAGGTTCTCGTGAGACATAGCCAGAACGGTTTCTGGATTCCCTGTTCCGACTTTGGAAATTCATTATAAATTAACCAGAGATAATTAGGAGTCATACCATATATGTACAGATTCCTCTATGAGTCTAGTTTCTATAGAAACAAACGGCATCAGTATTGAAGCTCTGTGCAGGGAGATATCCAAGTCGTAATGCGCAAAGGTCAGTGTAGTCGATCCCTGTAACATGGGAGACTTTGACTAATAAACTGTACTAATTGGCCCAACCAAAAATTCTACAAAAATTCCACCATATAGGTATATGAGTCTAGTTCCAGGAAAAATTTACGGAACTGGATTTCGAGTTTCAGAACTCAAGATATGATTTTTAAAGCGACTAGTATGCAGATTGGCAGCTTGTCTGGGAAATGTCAAATAAGTGGTTTGAAGTCTGTTAACACCTCGTGTTCGACTCCGGCGACGGTCTCGGGTTCGGGGTGTTACAAATATCACATCCAAAAAATAATAATAATAGAGGGTGCTATTTTAGGTTTCAATATCCCATTTCCCTTTAATTTGTCTTGAAAAAAAATGAGTTTCCTCCTTCGTAAATAAATTTGTAAAATTTAAACTTTTTGGTTCTCTAATCTTTTACATTTCTTGTTGAGAGTCACTAAAGAGGGGTTTTTTTTTTATTCTGATTGATTTGTTTGATGGTAAAAGAAAAAAAAGTTACTCGAAAAGAAGATACTACCTTTAAGACCAAATTACCAAATAAAGCTATTTTTTAAAAAAAATTTATGGAATTAGGCCGATTTTTTGAAAAATTACGGGAATGGGCCGTTTTTGATAAAACGCTTCCAACTAGAGTCGTTTTCAGGGAAAACTCAGAAAAATGTTTCTACCTAGAAGCATTTTTACCCCTTTTTTTGTTGTTTAGGGTTTATTAATTAGGGTTTTAGGTTTTTTAGGATTTTATTATTATGGTTTTAGGTTGTTTAGGTTTTTTTATGATTTTAGGGTCAGGGTTTAGGGTTTTAAGGTTTTAAATTAATAAAAATTTTAACCTAATAATTGTAACAATTGAATTCGATATTTAAAATATTCATATTTACACCAATCATATATTAATTTTGATTAAAAAATTGAAACTCGGAGTACTAAAAAAATATTTTTGACGAGATGGGTTCTGAAAAATATCCCAAGAATCTTTGGATATTTGAAATATTTTCTAAAAAATGCCTCGGATGGTGAGGGTTGAAATTTGTAGAGAAAAAAGGCTCCAAGTAAGATGCACTGTCAGCAAAAGTATTGAAAACACTGCTAACAGTGTGTCTTACTTGGAACTTTTTTTCTCTACAAATTTCAACCCCCACTATCCAAGGCATTTTTTTAGAAACTTTTTTTTTGTTATTCGTTAGGCTATAAATGTAACATATTTCAGTCTCTAGTGGCATAAATCGAGGAAATAAAATTTGAAGAAGTTCAAAATAATAAAAGTTCGTAGGGAAGGCATAAATTAGAGCAGCGATACTATTTGTATAAAAAGTAAGCATAAACATTGATTTTTCATGTTAATATTTATTTAAAGCATTATATTTTTTGCATAATGTTTTTGTTTCAAACTTCTCTCGACAAATAATTTGGTAAAAAATGAGTGGGCGGATTAATGCTATTATATATTACAACGATGAAGTCCGTGACATGGAGAACGGCGTAGTTTTTTTATTGGAGAACACAACGTGACTGGCTTTTAACTAGAACATAGGGTTGCCAGAACTTCGGAAAAGAATTAGGTAGAAAATCATTGAATCCAGCCAAATGAGAGTATTGTCTATTAAGTATCGATTTTGTGCTTCGGTCGATCACGTGAGATATGACGCTTTTGATATCAAAGATGCTTGGGGCTTAGAGCTGATGATGCAGATACACATCGACAGTGGATCACCATTTCTCGAGTTATATGCAAAATTTTTAAGGTCAGATAAAGGCATTCGGTCTTCAACATCTTTTCCTAATTGAGAGGTGAGAACGATTGAAAATGCCAATAGTCCAACCACTTTGTTAGAAAATTCTCATTATGATATCCTAGAATCATCAATAGGAAGACATTCATCTGTCCATGCCTTAGATTTCAATCATGGGAGGCAGAACACCGAACAATCGAGTTCTGGTGGTAGAATAAAATGCACAACACTCAGTTAGTGGGTCAAACATGAATCTTGGTGGGTCGATGTTCAACCCTATGAATACTTACTGGGGAATGGCAGCAACTTCCAACGGTTGGTAATCGACATGTGATTTTGTACATTCTAACATGTACACAAGAAGGGATGATGTATTGGCTACGATGTCCACTGGCGTGGGGACATCCAACATGGTAGACATTTGCATATTTGAAAATAAAGATGAAAATGAATCCGATGTGAATCCAGTCCAGGAGCTCGGTGCTGACTGTTTTGAAGTTGCATTATTTTCTAAACTAGAGCCTATTCCAACTGAACTAGAAAACGATGAAGGGGTGAAGATGAAGATGAAGAATAAGATCCACGATTCATAGCGTACTCGCCTCTAGCCCACATGCATAATGTTGATCTATAGGTAGAGGATGGGTTAGAGTTTGCAGAACTACCACACAAGAGGCCGGGCCACTCAAGTTCCACACTAGATTTGGGTGATTTGGAATTGGACAAGGAGTTTTCCACTAAAGATGGTTTTCTCGCTATAGTAAAGCGATACAATATCAAGAACAGGGTTAACTTTTACGTGGTTAAATTCAAATCTGTGTAATTCGAGGCCAAGTGTGCAATACGAGACGGTAGATGTGTAGAAAAAATCATGGCTTCTGTCAAGAAGAATATAGGATTGTGGATGATAAGGAAGTTTACTAATCTGCATATGTGTATTGCCATTGGTACAATATCACAGGCATAATACTACCAATGGATGCGTTTTTATTCGTGTTTATATTAGGGTTTTTTTGTTGTTTAGAGTTTTATTAATTAGGGTTTTAGGTATAGTTCCACTTAATTTAACGTGCTCATAGGGTTGCAGGTGTTTCACGGGATCATTCAAAGTTGGATTCAGATAATACTATCGGTGGCCAAGGTGGTTCTGAGGACTACTGTGTCAATTTTAATTGAAAATATTCATAGTCAATTCAACTACACACCTTAATAACAAAATTAAACGATAAGGAAGCCTCTGGGATCGTACACACTATTGGTATTGTCTAAGGCACATTGTGTCTAACTACTATTAAAAATATCCCTCTACCGCTAAGCGAGCACAAGTGACCAACATGGGTATGTAATCGCCACCAATATTATTTGGTTTGTAATATTCCTTTTGTTTTATATATTCTTTGGTATGTAATCTTCATTATCCACTTTTATTGATAAGGTGCGAGATCGTGAAGAGTCGTTTCCATGAGATGTTGGAAATCTTATGGTCAACTAACAAGGCAAGGGCATGATACCTCTTTAACTTACCCTTCAATCAGTGGACACAATCCTACAACGGAGGTCTACTATATGGCCACATGACCTCAAACCTGGAGAAATGCATTGATTCTATTTTAAAGGGAATGCATCATTTCCTGATAACCTCAGTTGTGAAAGAGATACTTTTGTTTAGTGGAACTGTTCTCGAAGCGAGCAGCAAGTTATATTGGGAAATTGTAAAAAGGCCACCTATGATGCCTGGATGTGGTGAAACAAATTAAGAAGGCCAATGCATGAGTAAACGTCTGCGCTCTTTGGACTTTTAAAACTTAGCGAAATGAAACATCTGAATAGCTAAAGGAAGGGAAATCAACATGCATTCAGTGTGTCACTAGCACGAAGACCTACGGTTTCGAGTAATGGAGTTCGATAGATCGGACCAAGGTATACCGAAGGAGTGTACCATGTACAACTGAGAAATAAGACTTGCGACTGTGGGAGATTTGACGCATTTTGTTTTCTATGTGCTTATGCAATTGCAACTTGTAGCAATCAATGCTTGGATCCCATGAGCTTTGTCGACGAAGTGTACAAATTAAAAGACTTGTACAACATGTGGAAACTGTAATATCCTAAATTAGGGCTTAATCGGAATAGTGGTTTTGGTGACCACAAATCCGAGATAGAAATAATTATTTTATAATTATTTTGATGAATATGATATGATTGCATGATTGTGTGAAAATTTCGTGATGAAATTCTATGCCTAAAGTGTTTAAATTGAAAGTAGGGACTAAATCGAATAAGTTGCAAAATTTGCATTCTAGAAGTTTTTAGTATGAAATTGCATTGAAATATTAATTAGGAGGTCTTAAATAGCAATTTGACCAATTTCTAAGTCTATGGACAAAAATTGGACATGGATGGAATTTTTGGAAAGTTTAGTAGCAAGGGCATTTTGGTCATTTAGTTATTAAAATGAATTAAAAACAAAATTAAAAGCCAATTTTTGTCCATCTTCTTCATTAGGCTGAAATTTCAAGGGTTCTCCATAGTTAGGGTTTGTTTCAAGCTTCCAAGCTCCATAGTAAGTGATTCCAAGCCCCGTTTTTAATGTTCTTTACGTTTTTGGAATCCCGGTAGCTCGATTAAGCTTATGTTAGCAATAATTCAACCTAGGGTTTATATTTGGAAAAAAACCCATAGGTGAAATTTATGTATTTTGATGTTTTATGATAGAATATGTGGTTTTAAATTATGTTAGACAACTTGTGCTACTCGGTTTTGAGTGAAAATGAGTAAAAGGGCTTAATCGGCAAAAATACCTAATAGTCACAAGTATATGTTAGAGTATGAATTTGATGTTGCCATAGAAGGGAAAAATGATCAGCATGTTATAAAACATAAGAATAAGGAATAAAGTTTAATTCCCGAGCCTAGGGGCAAAAGTGTAATAATGCAAAAGTGTAGGGGCAAAAGTGTAATTTTTCCAAAGTTCGTATTAAATGCTGTTTTGATGAATGTATGCATTGAATAAGATTAATTTGGCATTATAGATCAAGAGAAACGAGATTCAAGTCGCGATCGAGGAAAAGAAAAGATTGTGGACTAAATTGCAAAATCTTTATATTTTGGTACCAAGGTAAGTTCATGTGTAAATAATGGAGCATAAATGTTATTTTTAAGTTATTAATGCTAATTATATGATATGCTGATTTTTAATCATGAAATATTATGCTTTGTGGTTAATATTGAGTAATATGCAAATTATGTTTACTACTTGATAAATATGAATTGCTACCGAGTATCGGTTCTGATATTCCATGGAAGACGGCAAATGTGAGATCAAGGGAAAAAGCCCGTTTGAACCTTAGGAATAGATTAGGATACAAGTGACATGTCACTAGGATGGTTGAGCATCCGAACTCGTTGAGTTGAGTCCGAGTTCACTTATGGATGCGAATGTCCGAACTCGTTGAGTTGAGTCCGAGTTCGTGAAATGTAACTAGGCATCCGAACTTGTTGAGTTGAGTCCGAGTTCACTTATGGATGCGAACGCCCGAGCTCATTGAGTTGAGTCCGAGTTCACTTAGGGGCGGGTTACATGATTTCTTGATTATATATGAGGCACTTATGTGCAAATTATCCGTGTATCCGAGTTGTATTCCGATGTGTTCAACGGGTGAAATTTCTAGTGAAATGGAAGAACACTTAAGATGCAAGCGATGTTTTGGTAAGTGTTGTGAAATGGACACTTTGGACAGGTATGTTCTTAACCCTCGGGTTGAAAATAGATACAACAACGATAAGGTGGTAAGATGATGAATGATGTTTAGAAATGTGATATATGTTTTGGTGATACCATGCTAAAGTTGTTTGGTATATTTGTATTGTTATGTTACTTGTTATTTACATATGAACTTACTAAGTATTTATGCTTACTCCCTCCTCTTTATTTACTGTAGTTTTGAACAAGCCAGCTCTGGAATCGGGACGGGTCGAAGGTTCGATCACACTATCCAAAGGACTTTCATCTGGGTAAATGGCTTGTAAAACTTAAGTATGGCATGTATAGCAATATACTTTTTTTGTGTAAATAGTTTTATGATATGGCCATGATTGGTTGAGAAAATGTTTGATATTGATAAGTCATGGTGATGGTTAAATTTAGATCATGTTTGATATCATGGAAGTTTAACAGGTTATCTAGTTCATAACAACTCATGAAAAGATGAAATTTGCCTTAAAACAGAATATTGCTGCAGCAATGACATGAATTTGAAAAATCACTAAAAATAGTATAAATGGAATTAAATGATGATCAATTTATGAAATTGAATCTTAATGAGTCTATTTTCATATGGATTAAAAAAAAACAGGCATATAAATTATACTTTATGAGATATTTGAAACCTTGTGAAACAGGGCCAGAGTGATTTCTGGATCCTCTATTCTAAGTTTAAAAATTCATAATAAATTGTACAAAAATAATTAGAAGTCATTATTTATATGTAAATATTCCTTGTTGAGTCTAGTTTTAAGAGAAAGAAACCTCGTAGTCATTGAAATTCTTTATAGAGAGATATCTGATTCGTAATAGACAGAGGTCAGAGCAGTCGAACCCTGAAACAGGGGAGACTTTAACTAATAAACTGTACTAATTGGCCCAACCAAAAATTCTAGAAAAAAATTATTAAATATATATATGAGTCTAGATTTAGGGAAAATTTACGGATCTTGATTTCGAGTTTTGTAACTCGAGATATGGTTTTTCTTGTAACTGTGATGTGGGTAGCTAGAAAGCTGTGAATGTAGAAAAAAATGATTTGAAGTTCTTAATTTGATAAATTATGTTCGGTAACCCCCCAAGCTCAAATCCGGCGACGGTTTCGGGCGTGGGGGCGTTACAGAAACACTCATTCGCACCAGCCTAGATGAATGTATGTAGCCACTTGTATCGAGCACTCCATTTAAGTTGTTACTCGATAAAAGATTGCTTTGCAAACCAAAAGGTCAATTGACATCGACTCAAATACGTGACAACAGGGATATTCTGGACAGGTCAAACCAACTGAGGTAATGCGGGTGGAGTAAGAACCCGGGTCACACAATGTTGTCATGTCCACATCGAAAGGACTATGCAAACTAGAAACAAATATCAATTCCATTATAATATATAAATGCACGGGTTCTGTGAAATGATGACAAATATCAGCTTTTCATTTTGTAATTTTACAAATTACAATGTTAATTTTGTAAAATGATAACAAATATCAACTAGAAAATATCCCTCTAAAAACATAATAATAAATGTTCGATACAAGGATAAAATTAATCAGTGCATATCCCGGCCAGAATCTGTCTCATATCAAGGTGGTCGACGGTTACATGCTGGAGTCCTTCTTGGTTCAAACTCTGAGTGGGGTTGTGGTCTTGGTTGCTCCTCTTCTTCGCCTTCGGTTGATTGTGATCCTTGCATTCTCGATTGCCATCGTGCATTCTCTGTTCTAGAAATAAGTGGTTAGGAAGATGAGCCACCTTGGTAGAACAAAGATCTCAGAAGTGTTTACGTTACAAATGACGAATGAGCATAACTATGTTGAGTCTCATACACCGATAGGATAACGAGTAGAGGCTCTGCTGATGTCTGATACATAGATGGCTTATACATCATCGTCGAAATCAGCATGATTGGGAAAGAAGATGGCCCGAGCGTGTAAAACATCGGGGATGGATGTCCAAGAGTCCAACTTAACGTAGGACTAGAAGCAGAAAAATATGGTGTGACATATGGTGCTTGTGTGAAGATGGTAATGTTAGAATACACACCAGAATAAGACAATACTTATTAAATGGGGGTGGCGTGGGAATCGGCACTAAGGTTGTTGATGTCGGTTCTTACATGGGCGCTAATGATAGACCCATCTCGCTAGCTCTTGGATTTAAAGGGGCCTGGTATGGCCTACTCGTATGGGGATGCCGACACCTCGCCTCTTTCCTGTACAAATATAGCTTGCCATGGATCCTAAACCATGACATGTACTTCAGATCGCATGCTAACTCCGGAACAATAATAGTTTCACAAGTAGGTAAAAAAATCATACCAAATATTCCACATGTTGATATGTTAGGAGTGGAATACTAGCAAATTCTCTTCCGGTCATTGCAAATTGATAGGATGCAGATCATCAAGGTCTTGAGGTGCCACAGGAATCAACTGTCAGAATCCGAACTACTGCAACACTCTATCGGTCTCGTGCATCTCAATGATAGTGTGCATTATCAATGAGACCTTCACGTGCTAGGCATTAGGATTCACAAAAATTCCTCGGAGATTACTTCTCGAATTGTCAGATCCTCGTATGGTGTCCATTCAAACTATAATATTAGTTATATATATACTACTAAATACGAAATCAACTACATTGTTTGTATATAGTTCAAAATTAAATAAATACATACATCCACTTTTGATCGTTAGTCTAATAGAAGTTGTATATCTTGAAGCTCAGTAAGTAATCTCACGTGACTCTGCGCATGGTTCCACCTATTTAAATAACTTATTAGTATAATAATTTTAATTTAAATCAATTTAATCATGGTAATATCTATTGAATTTTACCTTGTTACGAGTGAGAATGTATACGAGTAGTTCGCTCGAGGATAAAAAAAAGGAAACCAAAACCAAGCCCATGATTGTTGTAGTAAAAGGCAACCACCAATTTTAATTTTTCCTGGTTGCGTCACTCGACACATCTCTCGATACAATGTTGCCAACACGGTGGACCCCCGACTAAGTTCGCCCGCTCCTCTAAAATTGACGAGTTTCAGCAACCACCTTAGATGGATAGGATTTCATGACTTATCCGGCATCAAGATACCTCCGATGATCTAAAGGATGTACGCCCGAGCATATCATTCTCTTTGGACTTCAGTCGAATCCTCATCCAGCCCTGCGAAATTTTTTTGTATCCAAGTCATTTCGATTCAATCTCCGTAAATCGTCTCTAGAGCCCCACCCAAAAGATCACCACATACAGATCCCCAATTAGCAAACTAAATAGACCCGGTGACTACCGACCCGTCCACGGGTAACCCCAACTGTAAATGCACGTTCTCTAGAGTGATAGTATATTCGCCACATGGAAGATGGAATATGTGCTTCTCGAGTCTCCACCTCTCTACCAACGCGCTTACGAGGAGTTTAACTTACGGCCCCGACCTACAAATGCCACGTACCAAAAACTGGCTTCCTTTAAGTATTGTTCGGTCAACAGTGATGGAGGACTGGGTAGATTATGAATATGACATTGTAAAATTCGATCTTCTGCCTATTTAAGTCAAAATTATAAAAATATTAAGTTAAAATATAATAATGAAATAAATTTTTTATAAACAAGATTAAAATTTATTCTTACAATTTGCAATTGATTGACGGAGATGTGCTTGTTATCATGACGGATTATAAACTCGACCATTGCTAAATTATATAGAACACAAAATAATTTTTAATAAAAAAGTATTTCCTGAAACTATTAATTAAAAAATATAATAAAAATAGAATTTAGATAGAAATAGATTTTAGTAAAAAAAAATTAAGAGAGAATTTGAAAAAAAATTTAGAGTGGATTGAGAAATTTGAGAGATTTAAGAGAGAAATGTGAGAAATTAGTAGGGGTTATAGTTTTTTTACCGTTGGGTGGGACGCAACGTCTATTTAAAATAGCTGTTGGAAGTGACAGTTAGGGAGGGGGGAACGCGCTGAGCTGGGTGCGTTTTATTAGTCAGAGGGAAAAATCGCTTCTAGCTGGAAGTGTTTTTCTGAGTTTTCTCTAAAAATGACTCCAATTGGAAGCGTTTTTATTAAAAACAATCCATTCCCATGATTTTTCAAAAATTGGCCTAATTTCGTAATTTTAAAAAATGACTTTATTTGGTAATTTAGTCTACTTTTAATTAATTTTTTTGACTAAATATGCCAAAAAAAAGTTTATTGACCAAATAAGTTAGTTTTTTTAAATTTTAATGAAATATGCCACTTTTGGAGAAATTGTGTGAAAGTGCTTCCAGTTGCATGTAATTTTTGACATTTTTAATATAATCAGTTTCTTTGGTCAGATGGTTAAATGTTAATAGTTTTGTCATTGACTCCCAAATTTAATTTCTCTCCTACTCACATTCATATTTTTTATTTCATATTATTTAAAGCTTTTTCCTTTTAATGAATGTTTTTAACATATTAGCTCTTTTGATTAAATGGTTAAATAATAATAATTTTATCTTTTAAGTCTCATGTTCAATTCCTCTTCTAAATACATTTATAATTTTTATTTCATATTCCTTCAAGCCTTTTTTTTATTTTTAATTAATAAATATATTGTTTTCAATTTTTTTTTATTTTTAAATCGTCTTACTAATTAATAACTCTTTTATTCATAAAATCAAATAATAAATATGTAATTATATAATTAAAATATATATTTTACATATATCATTATGTTAAAAATATTTGAAATTAATAATTCCTTTATATATTGTGACAGCCCAAAATTGACCCTAGTCGGGAAGTGGTTTTGGGACCACAAAACTGAGTCTTATAAATAATTAAAAATTATATTCTGTGTTTATGATGTGCGTAAATGCTTGTGTGATAGTTCCATACTTTAATTTGGTCAGTGTATGTGGAATTTATTAGTAGGGACTTATGTGAGACAATTTAGAAATATGCTAGGCAAGTGTTCAAGTGGCCCATTAATATATGTGGGAAAGTGTTTGTCCTTGCATGTCAAATTAGCCAAATTAAAGCATAGTGGCTGGCCATGCTATGGGTGGAAACATGTCACCAACATGTTATGCTAGTGATGTATGCTAAGAAAAATAAAATAAAGAGCATGGTAATTAAACAATGAAAAGGAAGGGTGATGAAAAAAAAATGGTCTCATCCATACCCCCCTTGTTGCCGTGAGTTGAGGAAAGAAAACAAAAAAAAAATGTGTTCATTCTTGAACACCTTTGGCCGAATAGAGGAAAGAAAGGAAGGGGAAGAGCTTGAGAAAATCGGCTATGGTGGTTTGCTAGACTAAGGTATGTTTGATGTTGTTCTTGAGATGCATGCATGTTTTAGTAGTTGACTTGAGTTCTAAAAACCCATGGTTCAATTTTGTGGATTGATGATGATTTTGTGTTTTGCCATTGATGAGTGCTTGAGCTTTTTGATAGTTGTTGATGAAAAGTGAAGGATATGTTAAAGATTAATATGTTAAATTAAGGCTTGGTAAGCTAGCTATTAAGGTGAAATGCTAATGTTAGTATTTGATTTGGTAATAATCTGTTTGGGGACAGCAGCAGTAAGGTGATTTTGGAAAATCGCCATAATTTGTAGGAGTTGAATTAGAAGCTGAGTGAATTATGCCATTAAAGCTTGAAGAGTCTATTTTCTTACAAAAGAAACTATAAAAACAAAAGAGTTACCGATCTTGAGATATTTGAAGTATTGTGGGGCTGAGTCAAAATGACTACTAGATTCCCTGTTCTGTTTTTAGGAAATCATTATAAATTGTACAAAAATGATTATAAGATAAAATTTATATGCTTAGACTCCTTAATGAGTCTAGTTTCAAATGAGATCAAATACAACACATTTTGAATTCTGTAAAATGAGAAATTTGATTCATAGTGAAGAGTGGTCAGAATAGTCAAACAGTGAAACAGGGGAAACTTTAAGAAAAATCTGGTATTGATTGGCCAAGCCAAAAATTCTGAAAATTTTATGGATGGAAGATATACGAGTCTATATTCAGGGAAAATTAACGGCTAGTGATTTGGAGTTTTGTAGCTCCAGTTATAAACAATTTAGCGACTACTGCTCAGGAAAACAGCTCGTAGTGAATATGTGATTTTGTTGTAAACATTAATGAAAATTTGCCAATGAGTTATTTATTGACTATTATAAAGCTTACTATAATCTATGTGTGTGAAGGTCAAATCAATATATATATTATTCTGAAAGTAATACTTGAATAGTCGATTAATGACTATTTTAAATTTTGTTGAACTTAAGCTCAAGAGCAAAAGGGAACTAGATCCGATAAAGGCAAAGAAAAGATCACTGAGTAGTCGAGTTGGAACCGTCTTACCCAACACAAGGTAAGTCATTAAGCATGTAGTTGGTATTATTTCAAATGGTCATAATGTTTATGTATTGATGCTGAATGGAATGAATAAATATACATATATATATGCATGTACGTATGTGATGATGAAATTGTTGAATGAAAAGAAAAGAGGTAAGATGTACTGAGTTGTTGATCTCGGCACTAAACGTGCGGGTATAACCATTTATGACCATGAGATTGGCGCTAAGTGCGCGGGATTAAATTGTACAGCACTAAGTGTGCGATTTGACTATGTTGCACTAAGTGTGCGAAATGAATATGATGCACTAAGTGTGCGAATTGACCATGCGGCACTAAGTGTGCGAGTTTGACTATGTAGCACTAAGTGTGCGATTTGATTACGTAGCACTAAGTGTGCGAGTTGATTATATAGCACTGAGTGTGCGGACTCAATATACATTCGTGAATCATTATGGACACTATGTGTGCGACACTATTGAGTCGATCGCGGACAGCGGATCGGGTAAGTGTCTTGAGTACATGGCTAATAGGTGCTATGCTTATACTTGGTGTTGAGCTCGGTAAGTTTGAACCTATGTGACAACTATACTTGAAGTCACGTACATAAAATTTATCGTAGGATGGGTGAAAGGCCGTTTAGTCGTTTGATTGTAACGAAAATAAATTGATTTATGAAAATGCTTCAATGTCCTATTGATGAGTATATGGAATGTGAATGCATGAATTGATATGAAATTGAATCGATAGGTTGGAGGAACTATGGTATGGTTCGGAATGGATGGAGTAATTAGCCTCGTTCCATTTTGTTTTCTCTTGTGATAATGTTATTGATGGATGGTAGTGCATAGCTTATGACTTACTGAGTTATAAACTCACTCGGTGTTTCCTTGTCACCTATTCTAGGTTTCTTGGACACATCTCTTTTTGCGTGATCGGGCCGTCATCGAAGTCATCACACCGGATAGCAAGTTTTGGTACTTTCTTCTTAGTTGGCTTAGAAGAACATTTTGGCATGTATAAGCTATTACGTTGTGTTTGAACTTTGGCATGTAAACTTTAAGCCATGCGAAAATGGCACGAATGTTCGATTGAGTTGGATCAAGGGTAGGCATGAAATGGACCTAGTTACTTTCGTAACAGATGCTGGCAGCAGCAGTGTCATGAGATTGAAAAATCACTAAAAATAGTAGGAGTGGAATTAATTGATGAATAAATTATGTAATCGAAGCTCGATGAGTCTGTTTTCATGAGGAAGTAACGAAAAGATCATATGGGCAGTATATTAAGAGATAATCAGATTTTTGCGGGACAGGGCCAGAACGGTTTCTGGATTCCCTGCTCCGACTTTGGAAATTCATTATAAATTAACCAGAGATAATTAGGGGTCGTACCATATATGTATAGATTCCTCTCTGAGTCTAGTTTTCATAGAAACAAACGGCATCAGTATTGAAGCCCCGTGCAGGGAGATATCCAAGTCGTAATGGGAAAAGGTCAGTGTAGTCGACCCCTGCAACATGGGAGACTTTGACTAATAAACTGTACTAATTGGCCCGACCAAAAATTCTAGAAAAAAATACATAGATGGGCACATGAGTCTAGTTTCTGGGAAAAATTACGAAACTGATTTTCGAGTTACGAAACTCAAGATATGATTTTTAAAACGACTAGTACACAGATTGGGAAGTGTCTGGAAAATAAATTTTATAAGGGGTTAAAGTCAGTTAACACCTCGTGTTCGACTCCGGTGTCGGTTTCGGGTTCGGGGTGTTACATTTGATTGGTATCAGAGCTATAGTTTAGTCGTATCTAGGACTACCATAGCACGTATGAGTCTAGCTATACATGCCTTAATGTTAATGTTTAAAAGGGTGATGACTTCTGACGGTTGAAATGTTTTTGTTTTGATTAGTAAATGGATCCCGGTGTAGAAAGAACCCTAGCGGATGACGTTGAGAGCGTAGCGGCTGCTCCTGCACAAGGGACGCCGCCTGTTGAACCTCAGTCATCTGCGAATAATCAAGGTGAGGGGGCTAAACAAGCCTTCTTTACCATGATGAATGAGTGGGTCGCGCAATATGCCCGAACCAACCCGGCTGTCCAACAATTCCCAAATTTGAATAATCCACCCCAAGAGCCTGTAATGCCATCAGTCGCTGATCCTGTGAGGCTGAGTAAGCCACCTGTAGACTTGATTAGGAAGCGTGGGGCCGAGGAGTTCAAGGCCATAGTAACTGATGATGCCGAAAGGGCCGAGTTCTGGCTTGATAACACCATTCGGGTGTTCGATGAATTGTCATGCACACCTGACGAATGTCTAAAATGTGCTGTATCTTTGTTGCGAGACTCAGCCTACTATTGGTGGAGGACCTTGATTTCCATAGTCCCGAACGAGCGAGTAACTTGGGACTTCTTTCAAACGGAATTCCGAAAGAAATTTATTAGCCAACGGTTCATTGATCAGAAGCGTAAGGAGTTCTTGGAACTCAAGCAAGGCCGTATGACTGTATCTGAATACGAACATGAATTCGTAAGACTCAGTAGGTATGCCCGGGAGTGTGTAGCTGATGAGGTTGCTATGTGCAAAAGATTCGAGGAAGGTTTGAATGAAGATTTAAAGCTACTAATGGGTATTTTGGAAATAAAAGAATTCGTAACACTAGTCGAACGAGCCTGCAAGGCGGAAGAACTTGGAAAGGAGAAGAGGAAGGCTGAATTTGAAGCTAGAGATTATCGTAAAGATCGACGGGTAAAGCTCCGTTCTCAGCTGTAAAGAAGTTCAGGGAGGACATTAATAAGTCGAGGGCGACTGCGGGAATTTCCATCAGGGCAAGACCATCGATGGGCTCCCGAGCTACTTCGGTAGCTAGTGTGGGCAATAATCGTCACGAGAAACCTGAATGTCCCCAATGTGGAAGACGACACCTAGGTGAATGTTGGGGCAAGTCTACTAGCAGGGCCTGTTACGGATGCGGTTCGAAGGACCACTTCATTAGAGATTGCACGGAGCTGGATGAGAAGAATAAGATTCAAGGTGCAAGACCTAGTGGAGTGACATCTAGAGGTAGACCACCGAGAATTTTAGGAGGCAGGGGTGGTAGTCAGAGGGGGGCCTCTGATACGGCCGATCGAGCCGAGAACCGTACTCCTGCTAGAGCATATGCCATTCGCGCACGAGAGGAGGCATCCTCCCCCGACGTCATCACTGGTACCTTCACTCTCTTTGATACTAATGTGATTGCATTGATTGACCCTGGTTCTACTCATTCATATGTATGCGAAACCTTAGCAACCAGTAAGACTCTACCTGTTGAGTCTACTGAGCTCGTAATTCGAGTATCAAATCCTTTGGGTCAATGCGTACTTGTTGATAAAGTGTGTAAGAGATGCCCTCTAATAATCCGAGAATCCTGTTTTCTGGCCGATTTGATGCTTTTGCCGTTCGACGAGTTTGATGTTATTCTTGGTTTGGATTGGTTAACCGCGCATGATGCGGTTGTGAATTGCAAAAGCAAGACTATCGATTTGAGGTGCGCAAATAACGAAATAATCCGAGTTGAGTCTGCGGACTTAAGGGGGTTGCCAGCTGTAATATCAGCAATGTTGGCCCAGAAATATGTAAGGAAAGGGTGCGAAGCATACCTCGCGTATGTACTTGATGACAAGGAGTTAGAAAAGAAACCCGAATCGGTGCCGGTGGTTTGTGAATACCCGGATGTTTTTCCTGAAGAGTTACCGGGTTTGCCACCTGTTCGGGAGGTAGAGTTTGGTATTGAGCTTGTACCTGGAACTACGCCAATTTCGATCGCTCCGTATCGTATGGCACTAACCGAGTTAAAAGAGTTGAAAGCTCAGTTGCAAGAATTGACGGATAGAGGTTTCGCTCGACCGAGTTTCTCACCTTGGGGTGCACCAGTATTGTTCGTGAAAAAGAAGGACGGAACCATGAGGTTGTGCATTGACTATCGTCAACTGAATAAAGTGACGATAAAGAATAAGTATCCGTTACCGCGTATTGATGATCTGTTCGATCAATTAAAGGGAGCATCGGTGTTTTCAAAGATAGATTTGAGATCGGGTTATTATCAGTTGCGGATTCGAGATTCAGACGTACCCAAAACTGCTTTCAGAACGAGGTACGGTCACTACGAGTTCTTAGTGATGCCGTTCGGGCTCACTAATGCCCCTGCGGTGTTTATGGATTTGATGAATCGGATCTTCAGGCCGTATTTGGATCGGTTCGTAGTTGTGTTTATTGATGACATCTTGGTCTATTCAAGAGATGAGACCGAACATGCTGAGCATCTGAGGCAAGTGTTGCAAATTTTGCGGGATAAGCAGTTATATGCTAAGTTCAGTAAGTGTGAGTTCTGGTTAAGAGAGGTTAGCTTCTTGGGTCATGTGGTATCCGCATCGGGTATTCGAGTTGACCCGAGCAAAATTTCAGCCATACTTAACTGGAAGCCTCCGAGAAATGTTACCGAAGTCCGGAGCTTTCTAGGGCTCGTCGGTTATTACCGACGATTTGTCAAAGGTTTCTCGATGATAGCCACACCAATGACGAAGCTACTTCAAAAGGATGTTAAGTTCGAATGGACGGAGAAATGTCAGAAAAGCTTCGATCAACTGAAAACTCATTTGACTGAAGCTCCAATTTTGGTGCAACCCGAATCGGGTAAAGAGTTTGTCATTTATAGTGACGCATCCCTACTTGGGTTGGGTTGCGTATTGATGCAAGAAGGTCGAGTTGTGGCCTATGCGTCAAGACAATTGAAGCTACACGAGAGAAATTATTCGACCCATGATCTCGAACTAGCCGCCATTGTGTTTGCATTGAAAATATGGCGACATTATTTGTTTGGTGAGAAGTGCCATGTGTTTTCGGATCACAAAAGTCTCAAATATTTGATGACTCAACGAGACTTGAATCTGCGACAAAGACGTTGGCTTGAGTTGTTGAAAGATTACGAGCTTGTCATTGATTACCACCCGGGAAAGGCTAATGTGGTTGCGGACGCCTTAAGCCGGAAATCACTGTTTGCTTTGCGAGCGATGAATGTACACTTGTCTGTTCTACCTGACAATGTGTTAGTAGCTGAATTAAAAGCCAAACCATTATTGACTCATCAAATTCTTGAAGCTCAGGAAGTCGATGATGAATTGGTTGCAAAACGAGCTGAGTGTGTTCCGAACAAGGAATCGGAGTTTCAGATTGATGATGATGGTTGTTTGAGGTTTAGAAGTCGTTTGTGTGTTCCAAGGAATTCGGAACTCATTCCGATGATTCTGAACGAAGCCCATTGTAGCCGAATGTCAATTCACCCGGGGAGCACGAAAATGTACAACGACTTGAAACGTCGGTTTTGGTGGCATGGTATGAAACGAGACATCTCCGACTTTGTTTCGAGATGTTTAATATGTCAACAAGTGAAAGCAGAACATCAAGTGCCTTCAGGGTTACTTCAGCCGATCATGATACCCGAGTGGAAATGGGACCGAGTCACAATGGACTTTGTGTCCGGACTGCCATTGTCCGCAAGTAAGAAGGATGCGATTTGGGTTGTTGTTGATAGGCTGACTAAGTCGGCTCACTTTATCCCCGTGCGTACGGATTTTTCATTGGATAAACTAGCCGAATTGTATGTTTCTCAGATTGTGAGATTACATGGAGTACCTATTTCTATCGTGTCGGATAGAGATCCGAGATTCACCTCGCGATTTTGGAAGAAATTGCAAGAAGCTTTGGGTACCAAGCTGCATTTTAGCACCGCTTTTCATCCCCAAACCGATGGTCAATCCGAGCGGATAATTCAGATACTCGAGGATATGCTGAGATGCTGCATCCTTGAGTTTAGTGGTTCATGGGAACGGTATGTACCTTTGATTGAATTCGCTTACAACAATAGTTTTCAATCAAGTATTAAGATGGCACCTTACGAGGCTTTGTACGGTCGTAAATGCCGTACACCATTGTTTTGGACCGAGCTCGGTGAAAGTAAAATTTTCGGAGTTGATTTGATTAAAGATGCCGAACAGAAAGTAAAGGTAATCCGTGAAAGTCTGAAAGCAGCCACAGATCGTCAGAAATCGTATGCGGATTTGAAACGAAAAGACATTGAATATCAGGTGGGAGATAAAGTGTTTCTTAAAGTTTCGCCTTGGAAAAAGGTACTTAGGTTTGGCCGTAAGGGCAAGTTGAGCCCGAGATTCATTGGGCCGTACGAAATCTCCGAACGAGTGGGGCCAGTTGCGTATAGATTGATTTTGCCCCCTGAGCTTGAAAAGATCCATGACGTCTTTCATGTTTCGATGCTTCGACGCTATAGATCTGATCCATCGCACATAATTAGCCCATCAGAGGTTGAAATTCAAGCCGATATGAGTTATGAAGAAGAACCGATGCGTATCCTAGCTCGTGAAGTGAAGGAGTTACGAAACAAAAGAGTTCCGCTAGTAAAGGTGTTATGGCTCAAACACGGGATCGAGGAAGCTACTTGGGAAACCGAGAGCTCGATGAAAGAACGATATCCAAACCTATTTACCGGTAAGATTTTCGGGGACGAAAATTTCTTAAGTGGGGGAGAGTTGTGACAGCCCAAAATTGACCCTAGTCGGGAAGTGGTTTCGGGACCACAAAACCGAGTCTTATAAATAATTAAAGATTATATTCTGTGTTTATGATGTGCGTAAATGCTTGTGTGATAGTTCCATACTTTAATTTGGTCAGTGTATGTGGAATTTATTAGTAGGGACTTATGTGAGACAATTTAGAAATATGCTAGGCAAGTGTTCAAGTGGCCCATTAATATATGTGGGAAAGTGTTTGTCCTTGCATGTCAAATTAGCCAAATTAAAGCATAGTGGCTGGCCATGCTATGGGTGGAAACATGTCACCAACATGTTATGCTAGTGATGTATGCTAAGAAAAATAAAATAAAGAGCATGGTAATTAAACAATGAAAAGGAAGGGTGATGAAAAAAAAATGGTCTCATCCATACCCCCCTTGTTGCCGTGAGTTGAGGAAAGAAAACAAAAAAAAAATGTGTTCATTCTTGAACACCTTTGGCCGAATAGAGGAAAGAAAGGAAGGGGAAGAGCTTGAGAAAATCGGCTATGGTGGTTTGCTAGACTAAGGTATGTTTGATGTTGTTCTTGAGATGCATGCATGTTTTAGTAGTTGACTTGAGTTCTAAAAACCCATGGTTCAATTTTGTGGATTGATGATGATTTTGTGTTTTGCCATTGATGAGTGCTTGAGCTTTTTGATAGTTGTTGATGAAAAGTGAAAGATATGTTAAAGATTAATATGTTAAATTAAGGCTTGGTAAGCTAGCTATTAAGGTGAAATGCTAATGTTAGTATTTGATTTGGTAATAATCTGTTTGGGGACAGCAGCAGTAAGGTGAATTTGGAAAATCGCCATAATTTGTAGGAGTTGAATTAGAAGCTGAGTGAATTATGCCATTAAATCTTGAAGAGTCTATTTTCTTACAAAAGAAACTATAAAAACAAAAGAGTTACCGATCTTGAGATATTTGAAGTATTGTGGGGCTGAGTCAAAATGACTACTAGATTCCCTATTCTGTTTTTAGGAAATCATTATAAATTGTACAAAAATGATTATAAGATAAAATTTATATGCTTAGACTCCTTAATGAGTCTAGTTTCAAATGAGATCAAATACAACACATTTTTAATTCTGTAAAATGAGAAATTTGATTCGTAGTGAAGAGTGGTCAGAATAGTCAAACAGTGAAACAGGGGAAACTTTAAGAAAAATCTGGTATTGATTGGCCAAGCCAAAAATTCTGAAAATTTTATGGATGGAAGATATACGAGTCTATATTCAGGGAAAATTAACGGCTAGTGATTTGGAGTTTTGTAGCTCCAGTTATAAACAATTTAGCGACTACTGCTCAGGAAAACAGCTCGTAGTGAATATGTGATTTTGTTGTAAACATTAATGAAAATTTGCCAATGAGTTATTTATTGACTATTATAAAGCTTACTATAATCTATGTGTGTAAAGGTCAAATCAATATATATATTATTCTGAAAGTAATACTTGAATAGTCGATTAATGACTATTTTAAATTTTGTTGAACTTAAGCTCAAGAGCAAAAGGGAACTAGATCCGATAAAGGCAAAGAAAAGATCACTGAGTAGTCGAGTTGGAACCGTCTTACCCAACACAAGGTAAGTCATTAAGCATGTAGTTGGTATTATTTCAAATGGTCATAATGTTTATGTATTGATGCTGAATGGAATGAATAAATATACATATATATATATATGCATGTACGTATGTGATGATGAAATTGTTGAATGAAAAGAAAAGAGGTAAGATGTACTGAGTTGTTGATCTCGGCACTAAACGTGCGGGTATAACCATTTATGACCATGAGATTGGCGTTAAGTGCGCGGGATTAAATTGTACAGCACTAAGTGTGCGATTTGACTATGTTGCACTAAGTGTGCGAAATGAATATGATGCACTAAGTGTGCGAATTGACCATGCGGCACTAAGTGTGCGAGTTTAACTATGTAGCACTAAGTGTGCGATTTGATTACGTAGCACTAAGTGTGCGAGTTGATTATATAGCACTGAGTGTGCGGACTCAATATACATTCGTGAATCATTATGGACACTATGTGTGCGACACTATTGAGTCGATCGCGGACAGCGGATCGGGTAAGTGTCTTGAGTACATGGCTAATAGGTGCTATGCTTATACTTGGTGTTGAGCTCGGTAAGTTTGAACCTATGTGACAACTATACTTGAAGTCACGTACATAAAATTTATCGTAGGATGGGTGAAAGGCCGTTTAGTCGTTTGATTGTAACGAAAATAAATTGATTTATGAAAATGCTTCAATGTCCTATTGATGAGTATATGGAATGTGAATGCATGAATTGATATGAAATTGAATCGATAGGTTGGAGGAACTATGGTATGGTTCGGAATGGATGGAGTAATTAGCCTCGTTCCATTTTGTTTTCTCTTGTGATAATGTTATTGATGGATGGTAGTGCATAGCTTATGACTTACTGAGTTATAAACTCACTCGGTGTTTCCTTGTCACCTATTCTAGGTTTCTTGGACACATCTCTTTTTGCGTGATCGGGCCGTCATCGAAGTCATCACATCGGATAGCAAGTTTTGGTACTTTCTTCTTAGTTGGCTTAGAAGAACATTTTGGCATGTATAAGCTATTACGTTGTGTTTGAACTTTGGCATGTAAACTTTAAGCCATGCGAAAATGGCACGAATGTTCGATTGAGTTGGATCAAGGGTAGGCATGAAATGGACCTAGTTACTTTCGTAACAGATGCTGGCAGCAGCAGTGTCATGAGATTGAAAAATCACTAAAAATAGTAGGAGTGGAATTAATTGATGAATAAATTATGTAATCGAAGCTCGATGAGTCTGTTTTCATGAGGAAGTAACGAAAAGATCATATGGGCAGTATATTAAGAGATAATCAGATTTTTGTGGGACGGGGCCAGAACGGTTTCTGGATTCCCTGCTCCGATTTTGGAAATTCATTATAAATTAACCAGAGATAATTAGGGGTCGTACCATATATGTATAGATTCCTCTCTGAGTCTAGTTTTCATAGAAACAAACGGCATCAGTATTGAAGCCCCGTGCAGGGAGATATCCAAGTCGTAATGGGAAAAGGTCAGTGTAGTCGACCCCTACAACATGGGAGACTTTGACTAATAAACTGTACTAATTGGCCCGACCAAAAATTCTAGAAAAAAATACATAGATGGGCACATGAGTCTAGTTTCTGGGAAAAATTACGAAACTGATTTTCGAGTTACGAAACTCAAGATATGATTTTTAAAACGACTAGTACACAGATTGGGCAGTGTCTGGAAAATAAATTTTATAAGGGGTTAAAGTCAGTTAACACCTCGTGTTCGACTCCGGTGTCGGTTTCGGGTTCGGGGTGTTACATATATAATATAAACATCGACTAATTTTTTTGATATATTTTTCTTTTTATATAATATTTATATGTCAAATATTTATTTTCTTCACATATATTGTGGATATAATGATTTCTAATATTATATAATGAAATAATTATTTCAAATATAATTATTATTTATATACATATAATATTTTAAATATCATTGTTTTTCATTTATATTGTAGGCATGATATTTCAAATATTTTTATGTGTGAAATATTTCAATTAATTATTTCAAATATCATTATGTTTATATGTGAAATATTTTAAATACACATACAAAAATATATAATACTAAAATTTACTACACTCATGATATGGATTAAAAATAAATATTACACATATAAAAATTTGTTTACTAAAAAAATCATATTTGTAATAATTATTTAATTTTATGAATAAAAGAGGTATTAATTAAAAAGATGAATTAAAAATAAAAAAATTAAAAATAATATGTTTATTAATTAAAAATTAAAAAAAAACTTAAAAATAAAATAAAAATTATAAATATGTTTGGAAGGAGGAAATTGAGCTTGGTCTTAATGATAAAATCAACTAAGGGAATTAATATGTTAAAAATATTAGTTAAAAAGAAAACCTAGAATAACATGAAATAAAAAAATAAAAATATAAATGGGAGATGAATTGAACTTAAATTAATAATATTTATCTGAAAAAAAGGTTAATTATATTAAAAATTCAGAAATTGCATTAACGGGATTCTTGAGCAACTTGCTTGGGGAAAAAACTCTAAAATCTAATACATTGATCGCCGTATCTTAACTCTCACCCACTGAACTTTACCAAAATCACAACAGAGTTTAAAAGACAACGCAGTTACTTTGAGTTTTCCTTACAAATTTATTGTTGGATAATCTAAAATTATTACAGAAAAGACCAAAAACACCCAGTCTGCCTCCAATCCTCTTGAAATTCTTTGTAATTTAAATGAAAGAATTAAACCCAATCCTGTAAACTCCTTCAAAATAAAAATAAAAATCCCATCGTTTTCTCACCTTCCAAACTGACCATTAGCTACCCTTTGGAAATGGAGGAAAACGGCAGCAGAGCTGAAGCCCTACGCCTCCTAGGAATTGCCGAGAAGCTTCTACAAAATCGTGATTTCAACGGCTCCAGAGAGTTCGCAATCTTAGCCCAAGAAACTGAACCTCTGTTGGACGGTTCTGATCAGATTCTGGCCGTCGTCGACGTCCTCCTCGCCGCCGAGAAAAGAATAAACAATCAACACGATTGGTACTCCATATTACAAATCGATCGCCGATCTGAAGACAATGATCTCATCAAGAAACATTATCGTCGCCTAGCTCTCCTTCTCCATCCAGACAAAAACAAGTTCCCTTTCGCCGATCACGCGTTTAAGCTCGTAGCTGATGCATGGGCCGTTTTATCGAACATCTCTAAGAAATCTCTTTACGACAAAGAATTGGGCTTGTACACGAAGATTGATTTAAGCAGCCCCGGCGATCGTTCGAATCAAGCCGGGAAATTACCCGTCACGAGAAAAGGGCAAAATCAGGAGCAATCACAACATCGCCCGCCCTCTAAGACCCAAAATGAGAATCAAAGGTCAAGATTGTCAACATTCTGGACAGCGTGTCCGTACTGTTATAGGTTATTTGAGTATCCTAGGGTTTATGAAGGTTGTTGTTTAAGGTGCCAGAATTGCGAGAGAGCTTTCCATGCGGTTCTGATTCCGACTTTGCCCCCGCTGGTTCCGGGTCAAGAAGCTTATTACTGTTGCTGGGCGTTTTTCCCGTTAGGGTTTGTATCTGGAAGCCAGGACGGTGGAGGAAAACAGCCGACCGGGTTTACGAATTGGATGCCTCCTATGTTTCCGGGGGTGCAGCAGGAGAATGAAAGAAATGGAGGTAATGTGCCACCAAGCGCCCCTCCTCCTGCCCCTGCCCCTGCCCCACCACCACCAGCCGCTCCTACAAGCGCCACCAAGGTGGTATCAGGGGTTTCGCGTGGGAATGCGTCTGATTTCGCCCCAAGGAAGAGAGGGAGGCCAAGGAAGAATCCGCTGTGAAGTTGATAGGTATTGAATTATCGTTTTTGTAGCTTTGGTTTAGAAGGAACCTGACACCATAATGCAAGAGTTTTGGATAATTTTTATGAATGGAGAAGGACAAATATGATTGAGGCTGAAACTCTGTAATGTTGGGTGGAATTTGCAGGTATTGTTGTAGTGGTTAATTATTTGGTTTTGTAGAATTTAGATTGTTTTCATGTTCTAACTAGCACATAGATGATTATGTAAATTTATGATTTATGGAGCAATGTCAAGTCAGCAAGTTCTTTCACTATTGATCTTTGATTGAATAATGGTGCAATTTATAGGCCCTATTTTCTTTTACTAAATGTGATATTATGTATTGTTAGAGACTTGCAGTTCAGCAATGCCAGTGGGAACCTTTGCCCTGCAATTATGAAATAGTAGGTGTTCCATTAAATACTGTCAAAGTTCTAGCTCAATCAAACATTTATTTATTTTTAAGTTAGAGTTAAGTTTGAGATATAATTGATCTCAAGTTTGGTTAAGCTTGTTTATCAATTTTTATACTCAAGCTAATAACATATTTAATAATATAAAATTATGAAAAGCTCGATGAGGCTCCTAATCCGTTTGATTCAAAAATTTTCTTCGAACAGAATTTAAATAGTTTACGAATACCAGTATCTTATTTACACTTCTATTCCAAATATTCCAAAGTACCGCCATGTTACCTTAGACTATTCATTTTCCCCTAAGCACCCATGTCCGATACAAATTCAGATGGATGTTTTGTATGGTTCTCCAAATATACCGAGAAACTTAGAAATGATTGAGCATACCCATTTTGGACATAATTTCACAGCTCAAATCAGGGTAACATAACATTGACCATAACTGTTATCATCAACAAAGTACTGGTTCTTTCTTTAATTTCATGGATTAAAATTATAAAATCATTGCACTTTTCGAATAATGAACTGCTAATGATGATGACCGTGGTTGAATAGCCAAGACGCTTTCCTTGTGTTATGGATGGACAAAAGGTGGTTAACCAGATAGTTTAGTTAGTGCTAGATCAATGGAGTAGGTAATGTTTTTTTGGGTAGATTTGTGCGAGCTTTGCATACACTTATCTAAGAAAATTAATTAAAAATTGAATTTAAACATTAAACATATATATAAATGATTACATAAAATACTGCACGACATAACTACACCAAGAAGTCTCAAACCTAAAACCATTCAAATTCAAAACACCTACAACTCGAAAATATATTCTCTTTCGCCAATTATAGAGTGCAGGTTAACTTTGAAGGTTATTTTTCGTTGATTTAATGAATACCCTCTGGTTATTTGTTTGGATTTTTCAAGTTTTTAAAGTTCTAAATTTTTTCAAGTTTAGTCTTCAAATTTTAAGAATGAGCAAAAATAATTGTTTTAAGTCAAATAATTTTATAATTAAACATGAATTAGTATTTTCTTTTGAGACCTCATGGATTAATATTAGTTAGGAAAGATGGACTTATATTTTTAAAGATAAATATTTTAAAAAATATATATTTCTTTAATTTTTATTAATTGATTCGTTTTAAATTTTTAAGTGATTTAAATCCAAATCTTCATTTAATGATGGGTTTTAGAAGTTAAACTTGAGATTAATTAGATGTTATAATAGTTTTCACTTATAATTTATAAACAATTTATTTCTATTTTCTAAAATATGGTAGTGGGAAATTTAAATTATTCAACCAATAAATTTGAATTAATTCAAAATCTTATTTTTAAAATATTTTAATTTCCAAACAAAGTATTTTAAAATCATAAATTTCAAATCTAAATATTTAAAATCCAAAATCCAATCCTAAATTCAATATAAATTTCCAAACATTACCTCATGCTATTCTTGAAACCATGGGTTTCAATGGTCTGTGGGTTAAACCAATTATGTTATCTTTCTAGCTTTTAGTCAATTGTGGCTTATCCAAACGATTCAAACTGTTGAGAAGGTTAAAACTAGGTGATCTTTTTTCACCGAATTTGTTCTTATATGTCAGAATATTTTCTCCTTACTGTTTCTTATTAGTGGCGAATGGTATATAAATTTTCGGTTTAATAATAGATATTCAATACAATTTCAAAAATACTATCTACTACTCGCTTGATAATTGCAAGAGCACAATATTATTTTGAACTAATAATTACAATAAAATAAATTCGTTAGAAAATATTCCAAAGTTACTAGTTAACTACAACATGAAATAATAAAATAAAGGATATGTTTCCCTCTTGGTTGGGACAACTTCAAGAGTTGAAAATTCTCATACATAATGGATTTCATGGTGCAATTGGAGAACCAAAATATAGTGAGTTTCCAACTTTATGAATTCTTAACCTTTCCTTCAATAAACTAACAGGTCGTTAGCCATCTTGTCACTTCCAAAAACGGAAGGCCACGAAGATTGTTGATGTTGACAAGTTAAGGTACTTGGTGGCAAACGTCAAGTTTGAAGTGCCAAAAACAAGATGGATTAGTAACTTCTCATACTCAATGACAATGGCAAAAACAGACATCGAAACAAAATACGAGATGTAACACTTCTTATTCGTATTCAATGTTGAAACAGGATACGAGACATTACTGAACTTACAAAGCAAGTAAACATACAAATCGAGACATAAATTTACATCCAAATTAAAACCATTTGTATAAATTATAAAGTCCTTAATATGAGCCTATGAGGCCCAAAACATGCTTTGGAAGTGATTCGGAACTAAACCGAGCACTTAGGAAAATTTTACAAAAACTTAGAAAATTTTTGCTATGAACAAGGGTCACACGCCTGTGTGGTTTGGGACACGCCTATGTCCCTAACCCGTGTAACTCATTGTTTTGCAAAGCATGAACAAATTGAGGTCACACGGCCAAGTTAATTTAATTTTCATAAAATAGGTGCAGACTTCACACGGTCGAGACACATGCCTGTGCTTAAGGCCGTGTCCCTCACACGGCTGAGACACACGCCCGTGTCTCTGCCCGTGTGCTCAATTATGAACATTCTGTTTCTCAAAATTAAGGTGTAGGGGACACACGGCCGAAACAAATGCCCGTTGGGCAAGCCGTGTGTCACACACGGCCTAGACACACGCCCATGTGCCTACACGTGTGGACAAAATAAAGGCTATTTCCTAAGCTATTTGTCACCCTCATTTGCACATAAACACCCACAATCTTAATGGCATAAACCATGGCATATTTAGGCAACCAAAACATCCACAAATAAGGCCAAATCATGTCATTTCATTATCCACACTCAACATATTTACAACATCATATTTTCCCAAACCAAATCATACCAAACTCACATTTTACAAGTTCCAATATGACTACCAATAACATGCATAATTTTACTTAGTTTTCTTAGCATACCGATAAACCAATAACATGCATAATTTTACTTAGTTTTCTTAGCATACCGATAAGCCAATCTTAACTATTCAACAACAAAACCATTAAGCCATATCCAACCATTTACCAAGCATTTATAAACCACGTCACATAAGAGATAATTGCACATGCATGCATATATGAAGATATATATATATAAGCTTACAACCAATTCAACCAAAATGACCTAAGTTACATGACCAAATACCAAAATAAGCCTATGACTATTACAAGCCAATATATTTGGTCAAATCATGATGACACATATAATGACCAAGTCCCTATACATGCCATATTTTCAAAATGTTTAAAATCATGGGTACCCAAAATAACAATTTGATAGTGTGATGAGAACTCCGATAATCTCGAACTCGAGCTAGCTTGGTGACACTATAAAATATGAAAAATAAAACAGAGTAAGCTATATAGCTTAGTAAGTTTGTAACACCCCTTACCTGTATCCAATGCCAGGACATGATTCGAGGCATTATCGGACTTAAACTCACTCAACATACAAAATCGAGACATGAATTTTCATTCAAATTTAAAACTTTTCATTTACAAGCATAACTTATATGGGCCTACGAGGCCCAAAACATACTTAGGAAGCGATTTAGGACTAAATCGAGAACTTCAAAAATAATAGGGAGACTTAGAAAATTTTTTTGGTTTAAAGAGTCACACACCCGTGTGGGCTGGTCGTGTAGTCACACACGCCCGTGTGGCCTGGGACATGCCGGTGTCCTCAGCCCGTGTAACTCTCTGACTATGACATAATCAACAAAATAAGGTCTTACGGCCAAGTCAAACGCACGTGTGCTTAGGTTGTGTGGCGAATTAAATTCCAAAAATTAAGTGCAGACTTCACACGACCTGGGCACAACGCCCATGTCCTAAGGTCGTGTCTTTCACACGGCTAAGACACACGGCCTTGTCTCTGCCCGTGTGTTTACTACTGAGCATTCTGTTTTGCATAATTAGGGTGCAGGGGACACATGGCCGGTTCACACGCCTATGGGGCAGACCGTGTGTCACACACGGCCAAGACACGTGCCCGTGTGTCTAACCATGTGGATAATTTCTAGGCTATTTTCCAAGCCATTTGTTACCCTTAAACATTCACACACACTTAGACTCACGTCATGGCATACATCATGACACATTTGGTTACTCAAGCATTTACATACATGGTTAAGTTATGTCTATAATTTTACACACTTGCAACGCATTTATTGGCATATACATTAATCATATTTCATACATTAAACAAATATGCCATCCATCTCACTCATTAACATAAACAACCACAACCCTCATCAAACACATACATTTAGCATGTAAATCACACTTTACCACACATCCAGCAAGCAACCACATCAAGCGTAACACATTGGTATGCATGCACGACTAATTAGGGTTTCAACCTAAATAATCGATATGAGCAACCTCTCATGGCCATATACAAAATAATCATAATACCTTAATGGGCCAACACATTTGGCTAGTAAATATGACACATAACAAAAAGATCAAGTCCCTATACATGCCATATTCAAAATGTTGAATCTAACTATACCCAAATATTCAATTGATAGTGTGATTGAGTCTCCAACGTCTTTCGATCCCCGAGCTAGCTTGACGACACTATAAGAAAGAGAAAGGAAGGGGGTAAGCATTAAAGCTTAGTAAGTTCACATATAAATAAAATGCAACTTAAACAAGCATTAATCATACATTTAACGTAATGAACATAGTCTTGCATTTTATCAGATCTCTTAAACTTATTCTTCATATATATATACATATTCTTACTAGAAGTTCATCATATCTCATGTTATTCTCATAAGTTCGATGTACATACCTGTGCCCACTTGCATATAATAACTTACTTTCTTGTCTTTGACTTATTCATCAAGATTACCTATTAACTTCTCTTAGAACTACCCGTTGAACACTTGGAATACCATCGGATACATCAGAATCTTACACCTAAGTGCCTCATATGTAGCCAACGCTACCTCATATCACATATCACATGTTGCTCGTTTTCGAGCTACTCACGGGTTTGCTCATACAAGCTGTCAGGTGTCTGCAACACATGCCGGACTACCAAGCCATAGGTAGAACATACAAGACCAGTACCCGGAATGCCGAAACATGTGTAACATATATCATGAACTCAGACCACAAATCATGAGCTCAGATCACATAGTTCCTAGTGACATGTCACTTGTATCCTAAACTATTCCTAAGGTTCAAATGAGATTCTTCGATACCACATTTCTGTTGAACTTTCTCGTAACGTTGATTTCAATACTCATAGCACCAATCACATATTCATGGAGTAATCAAAACATAATTCATAATACAATTTAGGCAATAAACACATGATACAACATCATATTAAATATGTATGTACTTACCATACATGCAATATTAAAGCATTTAAAGTATGGTACTGTTGTATTATTTGCAAATGAACTTACCTCGGTACAAAATGATAGAAACGAGCCTAATCCTCGTAAACTTTATTTTTCCCCCGATCAAGACCCGAATCACGTTTTTCTTGATCTATAATGCCAAATTTTAACTTTTTCAATACACACATTGCTCATATCGACCCAATTCGAAATCAAATTGATGATGATCCAAATGATCCAAAATAATTTGTAGTTTATGGTGCACTATGATAGAGGACCCTAATCAACATTTGAAATGATTTCTCCAACTCTGTGATGCTTTTAAGTATAATGGGGTCACTAATGATACCTATTTGTCTTCGATTGTTCCCCTTTTCATTGATTGATAATGTTTTTTCCTGGTTAGACTCATAGGCACCAAGATCTATTGCAACATAGGATGAATTCACTAGAAAGTTCTTATAAAAGTTCTTTCCGATTAGCAAAGTAGTTGAGCTAAGAAAAGAGATTGTTGTCTTTATACATATGGAAGGAAAAAGTTTTTATGAGGCATAGGAATGCTTCAAAATGTTGATTCAAAAATGTTCACACAACAGATTTCCTGAGTGGATACGACAGCAGGTATTTTGCAATAAGTTGGATGCAAACGCACGATTTGGACTAGCCGGAGTAATAGGATGAGCTCTTATGAATAGAACATACGAGGATGTATATGAAATTATTGAAAATATGAAATTAAAATCTTATTAGTTGCCAACTAAACATTTCACATATGGCCAGAAAACCGCTACGGACAAAGCTATTCAAGAGGATGGTAAGTATTAGTAGATAATGGACTAATTAAACCATATCAAATATGCTTTTGCATTGTCTATGTATGAAAGAGACAAGCCACTCTTCCATTATTTCAACAATCCTGCTGAGGATGCTGAGGATGTGAATTACATTGGGAATAGGGGTGGAAGCCCTTATTCGAATATATATAATCCCAATTAGAAGGACAACCCAAACTTGAGATAGGGAGGAAACCAATGAGGAGGTAACAATTTAAATCAAGTTAAAAATACTAATTACCAACCTCCTTATTTGCAGAAAACCTAAGAAAGAACCAACCCAAATGACCATTGATCGGCTCTAAACATCATAGCAATAATGTGCAAGCATACATTGTCGATGCAAGTATAATAGGCAGATATGAGTCAGTCGGATATCGATCCCACAAGGATAGTTATCTTTTGTCTATTAATGTCGGTGCAATAACTAAATAGAAACTAGGTAAATTGTGAGCATAGTTGTCAAAGCAATAACTCGAAAACAATAAGATAAAGTATGCTATGGATAAACTAGGATCCCCAACATGGATAAAAGTCGACAAAAAAATCTAAATTGCTTCAGGTCATAAAACACCTAAGATGAAATTGAAAAATAACAACAAAGAGAAAATAAGTTAGTGAATACTAAATAATATATAAGGAAAACAAAGTACAAAAACACACAAGAACAAAAATGAACATAAAAAAATTGCCATCCCAGCAACGGTACCAAAAACTTGATCGGCTATAAACGTCACAGCAATAATGTGCAAGTGTACATTATCGATACAAGTATAATAGATAGATGTGAGTTTATCGGATATCGATCCTATAGGGATAGTTGTCCTTTGTCTATTAAAATCGTTGCAATAACTAGATAGAAACGAGGTAAATTGTGAGTATAGTTGTCGAAGCAATAACTTGAAAACAATAAGATAAAGTATGCTATGGAAAAAATAGGATCCCTAACATGAATCTTCAGCAATATACTAAGTACTCACACGGTATAAAAGATATGTGATTGTTGATGCAATAAAATTAATGTATATCTTACCAAATGGCACTCTTTTGTTTAATCTGAGACTTATCCATTCATATTAACCTCACCTTCTGATGATGGAAATATAGCACTATTAAGAATAAGTGGACTAAATTCCTCTAGTCCTTCTTCAACTTCCACTAAAATGCTTATTAGCTTAAACTGTCACTGCACCTGCTAGTGTTAGTGACTGCAATAACACTTACGTGTTTAGAACATTCAAACCCCCAAGATTAAACACAAAAAATAAGATTTAATAAGATAAAACTTAACAAAACACTCATTGTACTTCCATGCAGTAGAAAACATAGAGTAATCACTAGCGTTTTCAAGAAATGAGAAAGAATCAAATAGAGAATACTATTCCTAGACTACTCAATTGTATCTATCCATTTCCCCTTGTTCTGCACTTAGATATCCTCGTCAGGAGTGGATCTGCATCAGTATTCATGTTGGCTCACCCAAAGGAGTTTCAAGCTGCCTTGGCTGCAAGCTTCAAAATAGGGTAAGAGAATAGTGGTCCAACAAAATTCACTTTCATTCTTCTCACGTTATCCCTTTATGTTTTCCTCAATAGTACAGATGTGCTTCCCTCAGGATTCTTCTATCCTTGTTTGTACAAGGTAGTTACACTGGATTGGACAACTCACTCATGGTTGGCTCTTACCAGACAGCTATCAACTATGGTGACAATTCTAGATGCAATATGGAATTAACTCTGTAATAGCCCGTTTTTGGGTCAAAGCGAAATAGTGGTTTTGAAACCACAAATCCAAATTTAAAATTATTATTTTATTAAATTTTACAGCATGATAGAATTATTGTGTGAAAGTTTCATAAACAAATTTTACCGTTTGAGTGTTTGATTCGGTAAAAAGGACTAAATCGCGTAAAGCGTAAAAGTTGAGATCTATTAGTTAAATGCACTAAATCACTATGAAATTAAATAGTGGGAGTCCTTAATTGGTAAATATACCATTGGCTTTATGAGTGGATAATTATGGGCTTGTTTATTAAGTGTTTTAAAAGAATTAATTAAGGGTATACTTGTAATTTGGTATAATAATGAATAATTAAATAAAACAAATTGAAATATGGTGTTTCATTCATCTTTCACCACTGAATATTGAGTGAAGAGGAGCCATTTTTGTGCTTTTAATTTCGGCAACTTCAATTCCAAATTAATATACGATTTTTGATCGGTTTTTAATGATTTCTACGTTTTTGAGATTGTTGCTTCATAATATAGCTATCCTGTACCTCCAGTTTCGAAACTGTTAAAGATTTTGATAGTTTCCATTTGAATACAAGTGTTAATTGATTTTTAATGATGGATTATGAAACTTTGATGACAGTTTTACAAGTTTTATTAAGTGATTTTGAGCAAAAATGCAAAATAGGGATTAAATTGTGAAATATTGAAATTATGTGGTTAAAAGTGTGATTATATAGAAAATGTGGGCTACTAAGACAATAAGAAGAATTCGGCTAAGCATGGGTAGGATAAAATTGCATGAATCTGTGATTTTATGGGATAAAGACTAAATTGCAAAAATGTGAAATAATAGGGGCAAAAGTGTAATTTTGCAAAATTATGTATTTTGGGCCGAATTTTCTAAAATGTATAATAAATGGATTGAATTTTGTTATTTAAATCAAGTTAAGCCTTGTGCGAGTCTAGATCGAAGGAAAAGCAAAGATTCAGACTAGTTGATCCATTTCGTCATTCTGACGATCGAGGTAAGTTCGTATGTAATAAGCATTGATATAATGATGTTTTAAATGCTTTAATATTGTCTAAAATGTGAATACGAGATTATAGATATGTTTGACGATGATTCGGTTACGTATTGGCACTAGGTGTGCTAAATTAAAATAGCTTCAGTTATAAATATTGTACATTGGCACTAAGTGTGCGAGACTAAGATAGCTTCGACTAAATATATTGGCACTAAGTGTGCGTGACCAGATAACTTTGGCTATATACATATATTAGCACTTAGTGTATGTGATTGAGATAGCTCCAGCTATATATACATATTGGCACTTAGTGTGCGAGATTGATATAGCTTCGGCTATTTATTTGACACTAAGTGTGCGAGTTTCTGGGTATCCAAAAATATTACAAAAGGATAATGGATATGCCAAAGATGTGATAAATCAAGATTTATATACGGGAAGGTACATGTATGTACATGGGTTATATGAGCATTGAATCAAAGAAACTTGTGAAATTCATATTTAAGTTTGTGAATGAAATGTGAAAGGTTTATGAACTCATTATATTTATTAATATTGAATTGAGATGATGTGTTTTCGTCAATGTGTAAATGAGTTAATGAGTAATGATTATGTACAAAAAAATATAAGCGATGATGTGAATTAGTTCAGGTACTCGTACAGAAATTGACAATGTAAGTGACATGTGTGAAATTCATATGATGAGTACGTGGAAATTTATAAGGTTTCCTATGGTCTATTTGGTTATATAAATGTGATAGCTATTGAATTGAATGTAATACATATCTAGTTTCTTATGCATATGAAATGGTAAATGAATTGAGAACATGTACTAAGATCATATGAGCTTTAAATTTAATAGGGAAATGAAATTCATGGTTGATAATGCAAATGAGTATGTGATAGAATGATGAAATTATACGAGCTAAATTATACTTTGAGTAACTGCTTAAATTGTGGTTATTTGATATTATGAGTTTATTAGCCATACGATCTTACAAAGCTTTATAGCTTACTTTGTTTTCTTTTCTATGTTTATAGTGTTTCAGAGGCTCGATGGGTTGCAAGTCATCGGAGATCGTATCACACTATCCAGCTACTGTTTCGGTACTTAAAAGCTTTGTGAAATTATTTATATGGCATGTATAGGCTAGTTGGTTTATGAAGTGTATAAGTAATGTTGGCAATTGATGCCTAAGTGTTTGATGTAATTAGCCATGAGAGTTGGCTTAATAATGATGTAAGGTTTGATTTGTTTAAGCTATGTTCATGTTAGTTTGGTGTGTATATTGCTTTGTAAAATGACATATCTTCGTATGATTGATTATGGTTCAAATAGAAAAATAGACAATTGGTAAGTGTAATGTATATGCTTGGTTAGTTTTGATATTTGAATGCCAATTTGGTGTCCACATGCCTTGATTATGATAGGTGCAATATAATGTGTATTGAAATGGTTTTTTTGGCTGCCAAATTGGATGTGAGTAAGGTGTTATATGTATGCTTTAAGGTGATTGAATATGGGTGAGAAAAAGTGGCTTAAAACAAGCCTAATTTTGCCTTACACGGTTGAGCACACGGGTGTGTGTCTCGACCGTGAGTCTGTTGTAGCTTAACTAACTAAGTCAGTGAGTTACATGGCCTAGACACACGGGTGTGTCTACTGGCCATGGGTGGCACACGAGCCAGCATACGAGCGTGTGGTCGGCCGTGTGACCCAAGTCAGTATGTATGCCCATTTCCACACGGCCTAGACACGGGGTGTCTAGTGGCCATGTGAGGCACACGGCCTGGCCCTGTTCGAAAAATTTTCCAAATTTTCCTTAAATCCTCGTGTGTTATCAATTTAGTCCTGTATGCATGTTTAAAGTTTATTATGCTCGATTTAAGCATGTTACATGTTTACATGAATGACTTTGATTGAAATGAAATGATGATTGATAATTGAATGTTCTGAATTGAGTTATATCTACGGTAATGCCTCTTAACCTATTTCAGCGGCGGTTACAGGTTAGGGTTGTTACGAACTCATGTAGTGACATTGCGAATATCTATCAATTGGGGTGATCATTCCAGATGCAATCTAGAATTAACTTATGCAGTGGCATTAGTGCAAAAAGATATCAAAATTAAAGATAAAATAGGCTACGATTCACTGTGTTTTGAAATGTAATTTACTAAACTGAACATGCTAAAATGTATGATAAGGGTAACAAAATGGGAACAATTTAAATAATAAGTAGGGAGAAAACATATGTTCTTTCTACTACAGTCAACCATACTGCACATGGTCAATGTTTGGATAGAATTGAGGGGGAGATGTAGTCAATGAGAACAGATGTCAAACAAGTCAGTCTGAGTGCACCAACTCAACAAGAATATTGAGTAAGCTCAAGGATCAGATGATCCAATTGATAAGCGTGATGGGTGATCAGAAAGACAAATTGGCTCACGCATTCCCAGTAACACGGAAGATAATCCACGGAGAGAAGGAAAAGAGCATGAGAAAGCTATAGCATTCCAATCAGGCATGGTATTGAGTAGCCCAGAAATACATACCCCGAAGGTAACTGTGGATAATACTCATGAACCTTAAGAAAATTTTTAATAGAAGTAGAAGACAAATCTAAATTAGAAGAAGAGAAGGCACCAATGATTGAGACAGGAAAAGAGACATCTAAAGATGCCAAAATCATGAAAGTCCCATTTCCAACAAGATTAGAAGAAAGACAAAAGCGGGACGAGGATGAATTTGTAAGTTTTCGAAATCTATTTAAAACTTTAAATGGTAACCTATCTTTAATCGAGCTAATTGAGAAGGTTCCCAAATATGCCAAAATTTTAAAGGAGATGATAGCAAGGCATAAGAAAATCAAGGTAGGAGAAGAAGTTAATTGCAGTGCTTCTTGTACTGTGATTATTTCAAGATAAGTACCTCAAATTTAAAAGACCCAAGAAGTGTCATTATTCCCATAGAAATAGGGAACATTCATTTTAATAGAGCTCTATGCGATTTAGGAGCTAGTATCAATTTAATGCCTTTATCAATTTTTGAAAATCTCGGGTTAAGGAATCTTAAAACAACTCAAATAACATTACAATTAGCTGATAGGTCTTCATTACATCCAAAGGGAGTACTAAAAGATATGTTAGTCAAGGTGCGAAGTTTTATTATTCCAGCAGATTTTGTAGTACTTGATTTTAAAGAAGATCGGGAGATACCGGTCTTACTAGGAAGACCTTTCCTGGCCACTTCTAGATCTACCATTGATTTAGAAAAAATGAGCTATCTATGAAAATTAATGGTGAGATTGAAATCTTCAAATGTGGTTATCAATGGAATGATGAAGAATGGAGGATATTAGGGGAGCATTGCAAAAAAAATTTATTCATCTTTAACATTCCAGAGTCAAGGGGAATGATTCCCTTCATGAATGCAGAAAGAATAAATAGGTTCAAAGAATGGGACAAGCGGGCAAAGGTGGAGTGGCACGATGGTCGGTTGACTAATACTAATAGATTAAACAAAATCGTCCATGGGTGAATCGACAATATTCCAAGATAAATCTAGCAGTATAACTTAAAATATGTGATTTTTTCCTGATTTTTTTTTGTAAATTATTGTATATTTAACTAACCCCATAATTTAGATTCTAAATTTTATTTGATGTATGTTCAAGTTTTAGACCAAAACATCCTTAAGGTGGAATTTTGGACCAATCTGGAGTTATTGTCACGACATTGCACTAGAAAGTCGTCACATAGCAGACAGTCCCTGAGAATCTCCAAACTGATGGATGTTTCATGACATGGCGCCCTTGTGTCACGACACAATTGTAAATTTTTGCAAGGTTGACCCGATCCACTGCACAACCTGACGGCTTAAACACTAACTCTACCTTATTTTGAACCGTTAAACCCTATTGTATAACCCAAAACAATATCTACTACTAATTAAATCACCCTGTAACACTCTAAACTCGGCCTGGACTTTATTGTTGAATCTAGCGATGTCACCTTGAAGTGTTTTTCGTAAAGCGAGATATTGTTCAAAAACCCATTCTCTATTTAAACTTTTTGTGTGATCTTAAAGACATTCGTTTTGGTTCAAAATGTGAGTTGTTTGCCAAAAATTTTATTAATATTAAAACTCCTTATTAAATTTTTTAAAAATGTTATTCATTTCCAAAATATCATTTTGTAGCGGAAGCTTTTTAAATCAGATGCGTACTTGTATTTACTTTGTAAAAACATTGTCTCTTTTGAAAACTTAAGTTTTCCTATCACTAGCAGTTCAAAACCGAAGCAAATAAAAATCTCCAATTTAAAGTTAAAATCCATAGAGGCATTTTTACATAAACAAATACCCAAATTAAATTACTTATAATTTAAAAATCAAATATGAAAGCAAGTGCAGTTGTGTGGCCACCATTGAGTCCCCCGCAGCACAGATCCACCTAAGGCTGGGGATTACCTGTATTGTTAAACAAATGGGTGAGTTTACGAAAACTTAGTGTGTAATCCCATATAAGCAAAAAATTTGAGTAAACATAATTTGGGCCTAAGCCCTTTCAGTTTCAGTGAGGGCTTTAGCCCATTTCAGAATAAAAAATAGTGTGGGACTAAGCCCATTTCAGTAACAGTATTAATGGGGCTTAAGCCTATTACAGAATCAGTATAATATGCAATCAGAAAATCCTACCCAATCCAGCCTCTACACACTATCTCCGTACCAACCCTACACACCATGTGGGGATAAAATCAACCCACCCATCCCTACACACCAAGTAGCACCGGTTGCGGCACTAAAATAGTGCAGCAAAGCTGCCAGTAATATGAACGACTTAAAGCCATTAGTAGGTCCACAATCATCTTGGGCGACCTGTGCGACCTTATCAGTAGAGTACACTTCCTCCAAAATAACAATCCCAACCCCATGCAACATGTCATGCATCGTATCATAATATCTTACATGGATGCAACATACATATAATGTGGCATGCTCAAATACATTCATACACATCGTAGGCAAATAAGTCATTTTACCTTACAGGGGTATTACAGTCATTTTAGCTTATAAGGGTATTTCAGTCATTTTACCCTATGGGGGTATTTCGATTATTTTACCCTATGGGGGTATTTCGGTGATTTTACCCTACAAGGGTATTACAGTCATTTTACCCTACAAGGGTATTACATTCATTTTACCTTATAGGGGTATTTAGGTCATTTTACCCTATGGGGAATTTCGGTCATTTTACCCTATGAGGGTATTTCGGCCATTTTTTTCGGCCCAACATGGCCCAAAACGGCCTAAGCCAATGAGATCGCCCATGGTGGCCTCTTGTAATCTAGTACCCACGTTTCTGCATTTGGGGTTACCACACGAGCGATCACATGCCCATGTGGCATCAACGATCCTAATTTTCGGCTTTTGTCGATTTACAGTTAAGACAATGGTTACACACCTGATATGATTTTCAATACACAAAGCTCTCGAGACACAACACACCTAGAACAAACGGCAATTCCATGCCCAAAGTTAGTCACCCTTAAAATTCATATCAAATAAACAACTACAAACAAATGCTAGTTATACTGCTTACCCCTACTGCTCCAAAAGAAAGAGCCTACGATTCCACTAGTAAACCGAGTCCGTTGCAATATGATGCTGTCATAATAATGTTCAACACAACATAAGATTAGGAGCATACTACACTTAGGAAAGGAAATCTCCCCCCAAATCAAATGGGGCACAAAACCCCCTTACCAAAAGAATTACCAACCGATTCAGTCCATGGAGAACAGGAATAACCAACACTGACTTTCCTTTGTTTAGATAGAAACTGAAAGGCAGGAGCGAGGAGAGAAGAAGTATTCAGAAACAGTAAAAAGGAAGAAGGTGACTGCTAAAAATCGGTTGATAGGAGGAAAAAGAACTAGAAGCAATCGGTCGAAGCACAGAAGACCAAGACGCCGACTGTTAGAGATGAGCCAGAGAAGAGAACAGCAGAGAAGATAAAGTATTCGGCCAACACAATAATAGCTTGAGGGAGGGAGAAGGGTATACGGCTAAACAAAAGGGAGAGCATGATACATTAAAGAGTAGAGGAGAACAAAATCGTAAAGTGTAGAAAAAGATTCTCGAATGGTCCAAGCAATAATCGACTTCAAACAAAGAAGTGAAAAGAAACCAAAAGAAACTACAGAAAATGATATGGAGAGAACAGATACTAAACCAAAGCCGAATTCTGCCAAAACTGAAATCACTAGGTGGCTGCAATCCTAATTCGGCACCAACACCTCCTCCACTTCAAATCCCCTTGATTTCCTCCTAAAATCTCTCATCATATCTCTTCTTAACTCCCTCCTATAATCTCTCCATGACCAATTCAAACTCCACTCCCCTCAGTAGTGTTTCGGTCAAACACAACCTCCTTCCATGGCCATCAGTAAAAATAATCTCCATTTGCGCAAGCATCGATTCGAACCTCAGACCACAAGCACACTCTACAGGCCACTTTCCATTAAACTAGTAGGCTTTTTATGAAAAGAAATAAGCACATTTTTTAAGAAGCCTACTGACTAGAGATAGGGTTTTAATCAAGTAAAATCAAAATTTTGCAAAAGCCAAGGCTTGAACCCAAGACTACTCAGACTCTTCCCAGAACACTTAACCACTGAAACAGATACATAGTTGTGTGTCATTTTCTTGTACGACTAAATATTTATGTGCAGTCTCCTAATTGCACCCATTCAAGACTTAAAACTTCTAGGCCCAAAATTCAGGGCATTACACACCCATTCACCCTTTTTTCCTCACACTCTCTCAAATCTATCAACAACCTTAAAACCCTAAACCCTAAATTCCCTTTCACAAACTTGGTGCAAAAAGGAATGAGGACAACATGAGCAAGCAAGGCATTCAAACAAACCTCAACTATACATTCAAGGTTAAGGGTTCCTAAATTCAAAATTTTTTTAGTATTCCATTGAAATCATTGTTTAGACTGAAATACAATGCCTCCTAGAAAGTTAGACGAACCATGGAAATGGAGCCATCGATGGTTCAAACTCCTTCTAATTTTCCAAATCTGAATGTTGAAAAGTATTTCAATGAACTTTAAAGAAAACATTCATTCAAGAGAGGGGATTTGATCCATCGATGATCATGTGTAAAGAAATATAACCTTTTGTAAGGTATCATCGATGGGAACATTTTTGGACAATCCCAAAGGATAATGCCGTGGTCCTCATTGTACAAGAATTCTATGCATTTTTATAGGACCACGAGTCTAGAACTACTGAAGGTCATTGATGGGATACAGTACTTGTGCGAGGGAAAGAAGTATGAGTAACCCCTCGAATAATTTGTGATTTCTATAATGCTCCATATTATGACAATGATTTCATGGATGAATCTAACTTATAATATTTCAGAGACATAGATATGAATAGTATTTTAAACTTTTTAACTGAAGCAAGGGGTGAATGAAAGTATCATGTAGGTACCAATATCCCAATATATTTTCATCAAGCTATTATGTTTCCTAAGGCTAAGATATGGATTCAATTTATTTTCACACAAATTGTACTTGCTTTAAATGTTTCTAGTGTTAATGCCTTTAGAGCAGTTTTACTCTATGTTATTCTATAAAAAAAAAGCATGTATGTGTTGGCAAATGGATTCACTAGAACATGGGAAGATGCATTAGTAGCCAGAAGGTGAGAGTATTCTTTCCCTATCTCGTTATGCAAAAAGGCGAGTGTACCTATGACATCCACTAAGTAGTTATTGAAGCCATCTCAAAGTATTATTGGCGATACCTTATTCCAACAATGCATCGAGCTAAGGGCCAAACAAATAAAAGATGGGAACAAGTGACAGCAAGATACGATAACTACACCCTCGTCGTCATAAAGGTTGGTACGAGCTCAACAAAAAGTTGGTGAGAGTAGTCATCCAAAACTAGATTGGATGATTCAATGGATGCAAGAAACAAGACTAATTTTCCAAGAATTCGTAAGGCAAGACAACATCCGAGTCCCCAATTATACACCTGACATGTTTGGGCCGATGAGTATGGAACAAAGAGAAGAAGCACATGAAAGGGAATAAGAAGGAGAAAATGAGGAGGATGGTGAGAGTGAGGAGATTGATGGGTATGACGATTGAATTATTTTAATTTATAAAGACGTATTAATTTTTGGATGATTTAAACTTTGTAGGAGTATGATTGATAAGTAGATTTTTAGTTTTGTTGCATTTTGTTTAACTTTTCTATGTAGAAACCCAACATGAAGAAGACACAAACAATTCAAGCTTTACACTATCAAAGGAGGAAGCACCTATCAATAGGACTTAGTGAAGTCAAGATCAATCAAGTAACTTCTTACCTTATCTTTTGATGGGCTACACATTGAGGACAATGTGTCAACTAAAGTGTGTGGGGGGTAACATAGGTTTTTTTTAAATTTTTTATTTTTCATTTTCTTTTGGTATGCTTGATCTTGTAGAAATACAATTGATTGGTTATGAGCAAGTACATAGGTTGCTTATGTTTATGAATAAGTTGACATGACGATAGGAGATTTTAAATTTTTTATTATTAGACAACTAAAGTTGTATATGTTACACGGTCAATAGGTATTAAGCTATCATTTGTACTAAGTGATATAGAAAAACAAGGAAACAACTTGCTAGTATGAATGATAAATGGCTCAATTCGTGTTTGTTTGGTTAATTAAATTTGTGCATAATGAGATATTTAGAGATGACCTAATGCATTGTTTGGAACACATCCAGAGCCAAAATGCTATCCTATTTTACTTTACCTTTAGTACCATTTTTGAGCCTTTTTGACACTTTTTGATGAACCATATTACAAATCCCAAGTTTGAAATTGTTAATTTGTATATACCCTTTTTCTTTGGTCCTATACTGCATGATTATAGATGTTTGGCCATACGTATTGAGGGTTAAGTAGATACATCACAATGAAGTTTGTAAAATTAGAGTGAAATAGGAAAAATTGATATGATATACGAACTACAAGTTAGCTTAATGTGCAAAATAAACAGAAAAAACTGAAAAGGGAATTAGTGCGAGTAGAAAAAGTCTTTAAACAAACGAAAAAGCATTCAAGCGTGAGATGTATTGAAAAAGAGAAAAGTCATAAAAGAAAGAAAAAATCGTTCATTAATGCACAAAAACTCATAGGGCTAGCCATAGTTACTATGTCATGTTATGATTTCCTATACATGGAGAGACAAGGAAGGTGAAAGAAGGAGGAATAAGGCGGTGAACAGGTAAGGGTCATTAAGGGGAAAGAGTAAGGATCAATACGATGTGCCAAACTATTTTTGTGCTTGTAACCTTTTGATGCTTATTGTTTTTGAATTTCGTACCTGTCTTAAGCTTTAGAACGTTACAAGTTAAAAAGGCCAATGTGACCTAAGTATCCTCATACATGAATGGATATCATACTGAACATATGCATAAACGACTATTTGTATTCTACTCGAATAATCAAAGTTTTGTATAATTTGTTAATGGATTCTTATACGTGAAAACCTTAATACTTGTATATTTTGTAACATACTAAACTTAGATGTTGTAATCAAAAGTGGTAAGTCAACTACTCATCATGTCGAAATTGTTAATAAGCATGAAATGCCTAAGTCATAGCTCTGAAATCAATGCCTGTATCATACTTGCTCAAGGGTCATCATTTTTATTTGTCATCATTGTTTATGTTGCTGGAGGACAAAAATTACTTAACTCTAGAGGAGTTTGATCTGTCATAATTTGGTGTACCAGATTAAACTAGTTTTCACATTTAAGGAGATTGAATATAAGTATTTTCATTATGTTTTAGTTAAGCTTCTTTAGTTTTACTTACATTCAATAAAATGTGCACATTAAGTCTTTTATTGACTTTAAGGGTCGAAGGTGGCATAAGGGAGAGCTAACGTACTTCGTGAGTGTACAGGAGACCATTAGAAGGCATTTCAGGCTAATATTGATGCTATGTCACCACATGGGAGATCCAATGTCACAATGTAGAGAGCAGAATAGAGAAAGTGAGAAACTACATTCTATGTTGCAACACAGGGTGGGGATGTCATGACATACCCCTGAAGATGGCTGCAGAGGAGCATACTGGTTGCTATGTCACGAAATAGGTCTTGGTGTGTTACAACATCGACTCTGTGATGAGAATAAAACACGAAGTACGGGGGTTTTGGCCTACACAATTGAGCTTAAAGCTCAAGAACATCAGCTAACTTAGGGTTAAGGATGACAACTACCTAAAGGCTATAAATAGGCTTATTTGGCATAGATTATGGACACCATTCCATTAGCTCAGATTCTTTTCTTAGGTTTTAGATTTGTTTTCTTGTTTCTCTTAGGTTTTTATAGTCTAGTTTATTTGTTTCTTCAAGAGATCTGATTGTAAAGCAAGATCAACTTCTGTAGATTCATATTAATCAATATCAATCAGCATTTCTTAACCCTCTATTCTACTTCATTTCCCATGATAAATTCTTCCATTCTTTTCATGTTGTTTATTACAGCCATGAGGAACTAATCCTTCTGTGGGGGATTAGTGAGTAGAGGCATGATCTCTTAACTATTTTGTAGGGCTACTCAATAGATCAATTATTTGGAAAAGGAAGAATGTGAAACAAACCCTAAGCCTAACAACCCTGGGAAGTCAGCAAGTTGAGAATTAACCCAAAATTGGTATTGCTCATTCGAGAACACCTTTACCCCAAGCAATTTTGTACTATGAGGTTGGAAGATAAGTATTCTCACTGACTCGTTATGTTAGTGGAAGATCAGAAGATTCTGCTAGGGTAGCGACTAGTTAGTTGATGAGGAACCCGAGATGATAGTTAATTGGGATTGCCAAAGTGAGTTGATCAAACATACTCATATTTGATTCACAGTATTTATCTCTATCTGTAACACCCCTAACTCGTATCCGTCGTCGGAACAGGGTTTCAGAACATTACCAAAACATTCAGAAACATTTACAAATAACTTATGTAAATTACTATTTATTTACCGAGATCAATCATAACATCCCTTAATTGGGCCCTCTAGGTCCAATACAAGCATTAAAATCGCAGAACTTATCGAGACCTTTAATAATTTTTTGCAAAATGAAAAAAAATTTCCAAGGTGCAGGGCACACACGCCCGTGTGGTCCAAGGGACACACCCGTGTTGGAGGCCGTGTTTGACCCCGTGTAACTCTCTAACTTGCACACACGGCCATGCCACACGCCCGTGTGCTAGGCCATATGGTTAATTAATTCTATTCGAAATTAGGTGCAGGTTTCACACTACCAAGACACACGCCCGTGTACTCAATTCTGAGCATTTTGTTCCTCAAAATTAAGGTGTAGGGGCCACACGGCCTGTAACGCCCCCACGCCTGAAACCGTCGCCGGATTCGAGCTTGAGGGGTTACCGAACATAATTTATCAAATTAAGAACTTCAAATCATTTCTTTCTACATTCACAGCTTTCTAACTACCCGCGTCACAGTTACAAGAAAAATCATATCTCGAGTTAAGAAACTCGAAATCAAGATCCGTAAATTTTCCCTAAATCTAGACTCACATATATATTTACTAATTGTTTTCTAGAATTTTTGGTTGAGCCAATTAGTACAGTTTATTAGTTAAATTCTCCCCTATTTTAGGGTTTGACTGCTCTGACATCTGTGTATTACGAATCAGATATCTCTCCATACAGAATTTCAATGACTACGAGGTTTGCTTTTCTTAAAACTAGACTCAATAAGGAATCTGGAAATATAAATAAAAACTTCTAATTATTTTTTTAAAATTTATTATGAATTTTTAAAGTCAAAACAGGGGATCCAGAAATCACTCTGGCCCTATTTTGCAAAAGTTTAAATATCTCATAAAATATAATTTATATTCCTGTTTTGTTCAATCCATATGAAAATAAACTCATTAAGCTTCAATTTCATAACTTACTCATCATTTATTTCTATTTATACTATTTTTAGTGATTTTTCAAATTCATGTCATTGCTGCAGCAATATTCTGTTTTAAGGCAAGTTTCATCTTTCCATGAATTTTTATGAACTAGATAATCTGTTAAACTTCCATGATATCAAACATGATCTAAATTAGCCATCACCATGACTTATCAATATCAAACATTTTCTCAACCAAACATGGCCATATCATAAAATTATTTACACAAAATAGGTATATTGCTATACATGCCATACTGAAGTAGTTGTACAAGCCATTTACCAAGATAAAAGTCCTTTGATAGTGTGATCGAACTTTCGACCTGTCCCGATTCCTGAGCCGGCTTGTTCAAAACTACAGTGAATGAAAAGGAAGGAGTAAGCATAAATGCTTAGTAAGTTCATATGTAAATAACAAGTAACATAACAATACGAATATACCAAACAACTTTAGCATGGTACCACCAAAACATATATCACATCTTTAAACATCATTCATCATCTTACCACCTTATCGTTGTTGTATCTATTTTCAACCCGAGGGTTAAGAACATACCTGTCCAAAGTGTCCATTTCGCAACACTTACCCAAAACGTCACTTATATCTTAAGTGCTCTTCCATTAAACTAGAAATTTCACCCGTTGAACACATCGGAATATAACTCGGATACATGGATAATTTGCACACAAGTGCCACATATATAATCAAGAAATCATGTAACCCGCCCCTAAGTGAACTCGGACTCAACTCAACGAGCTCGGGGTTCGCATCCATAAATGAACTCGGACTCAACTCAACGAGTTCGGATGCCTAGTTACATCTCACAAACTCGGACTCAACTCAACGAGTTTGGACATTTGCATCCATAAGTGACTCAGACTCAACTCAACGAGTTCGGATGCTCAACCATCCTAGTGACATGTCACTTGTATCCTAATCTATTCCTAAGGTTCAAACGGGCTTTTTCCCTCGATCTCACATTTGTCGTCTTCCATGCAATATCGGAACCGATACTCGGTAGCAATTCATATTTATCAAGTAGTAAACATAATTTGCATATTACTCAACATTAACCACAAAGCATAATATTTCACGATAAAAAAATCAGCATATCATATAATTACCATCAATAACTTAAAAATAACAATTATGCTACATTATTTACACATGAACTTACCTTGGTACCAAAATATAAAGATTTTGCAATTTAGTCCACAATCTTTTCTTTTCCTCGATCACGACTTGAATCTCTTTTTTCTTGATCTATAATGCCAAATTAATCTTATTTAATACATACATTCATCAAAACAGCATTTAATACGAACTTTGGAAAAATTGCACTTTTGCCCCTAAACTTTTGCATAATTACACTTTTGCCCCTAGGCTCGGGAATTAAACTTTATTCCTTATTCTTATGTTTTATAACATGCTGATCACTTTTCCCTTCTATGGCAACATCAAATTCTCTCTCTAACATATACTTGTGACTATTAGGTATTTTTGCCGATTAAGCCCTTTTACTCGTTTTCACTCAAAACCGAGTAGCACAAGTTGTCTAACATAATTTAAAACCTCATATTCTATCATAAAACATCAAAATAAACAAATTTCACCTATGGGTATTTTTCCAAATATAAACCCTAGGTTGAATTATTGCTAACATAAGCTTAATCGAGCTACCGGGATTCCAAAAACGTAAAGAACATTAAAAGCGGGGCTTGGAATCACTTACTATGGAGCTTGGAAGCTTGAAACAAACCCTAGCTATGGAGAACCCTTGAAATTTCGGCCTAATGAAGAAGATGGACAAAAATTGGCTTTTAATTTTGTTTTTAATTCATTTTAATAACTAAATGACCAAAATACCCTTACTACTAAAGTTTCCAAAAATTCCTTCCATGTCCTAATTTTGTCCATGAACTTAAAATTGGTCAAATTGCTATTTGAGACCTCCTCATTAATATTCCAAAACAATTTCATACTAAAAACTTCTAGAATGCAAGTTTTGCAACTTATTCGATTTAGTCCCTACTTTCAATTTAAGCACATTAGGCATAGAATTTCATCACGAAATTTTCATACAATCATGTAATCATATCATAAACATCAAAATCATTGTAAAATAATTATTTCTATCTTGAATTTGTGGTCACGAAACCACTATTCCGATTAAGCCCTAATTCAGGATATTACACGGCCTAACCACACGCCCATGTCACCGGGCCGTGTGTCAAACATGGTCTAGACACATGCCCTTGTGTCTGCCCGTGTGGACAAAATAAAGCCATTTCTAGCTTCATTTCTCACCCAACTTTTCACCCAAGACCTGTACTTGAAACATACATCCAAAACCAACCAATTCAAGCATTCAAATTGGGAAATCTTCATCATTCAACAAGGCATATCACTATATGCATATGTGTTTATAAACTTACCTTGGAATAACTTAAGCATTAGAATCATTTGATCACATATACATAACATATCACATATGAATATATCATCATAACCTACTTAATCATACCAAAATAAACCATCACTAGCCATTCCAATGGCTAGGTTACAAAATAACACTTCAAGCCACTATTGGCCTAGTTGTCCTATACATGCCATTATACCAAAATGATTTTTACTAAGTATACCCAAAATGACTAGTTGATGGTGTGATGATGCTCTAGTGATCTCCAATCCTCGCGAGCTTCCGACCACTATAAAATAGGGAAAATAAAATGGAGTAAGCATTACATGCTTAGTAAGTTCGTATAACGGAAACTAAACTTACCGATCTTGCTTATTAAATCTAGGCATACAATGTTATGTTTCCATCCACTTGGCTAAATTGCCTAATCATAGACATTCAATCAAACATGTTAATCACCAAAATCTTCATATCAATCAATTAACATAGATGAGCTCATCAAGCAATATTCTTTCAAGTCATTATCATATTATCACAAGATTTGCATGCCATGTCAAGAAATTTATATCCGTTGAATCATTAAATTCTAGTGGATGCTCAATTAGTACACTCGAAGTTTACGATTCAATAATCCATCAATTCCTTATTCAAGGGTACCCCTTAGGGCACTTAACCAAGAAACACTCTCTCGAACCACATATCGTATAACAGGACTACTAGTCCAGGCTAAATCCTTTATATAACGTAGGCTCATAGGGGCTTGATTAGGATTACCAGTCCAGGCTCAACCCTAATCACAACGTATGCTCGAGAGGTAATATATCAGAATTACTCATCCAAGCTAAATCCTTTCTATAACAAGGTCAATGGGATTACTCGTCCGAGCTAAATGCCAACCGCAACAAATGCAAGACCCTATTAGTTTCAGGAAAACGCATATAATCATCGAAATTCACATTTAATCAGGACTTAACCCTTTATCACCATTTCAAACATGTTTAAATTTTCTATCATAGCATAAAAGTAAAGCACATCAACATAAATCACGTTACATACAAACACAACATTCAGTTACAAACCCAATTAAGTTACACGAACTCACCTCGACACTTGTTTGCGTTAGAAATCTACTAATTGGAAACCTTTTCTTTTCCTCGATCTAACCTAAAATTAGTGTTTTTCAGATCTATATAAATGAATTTAACCATCAATTTCACACATTTCATATTTAAATGGACTTAATTTACGTCCTAGGCAAAATTACCATTTTCCTCCTAACTTTTTCGTAAATTCTGATTTTGTCCCTAGGCCCGGAAAACGAAACCTGTGCAAATTACTCCCTATTCCAAGCCTAACCAAAGCCCCATTACAAATTTTCTAGCACATGTATTCATAAAATATTAGAATTTTTCATCAAATTTTACAACTTTTCATTTTAGCCCTTAAATCATGTTTTCATCAAAAATCACTTTGTAAAAGTTGTTTATCTATCAATAATCTTTCATTTTCTACCATAAATTTATAATTTCCAGCATATATATCCATGATCCATTTTCATACCTTGATAACGTTTCAAATTAATCCCTCAAATAGAGAGATTAAGCTATCTCAGTTTCAAAAATACGAAAATTACTAAAAACGAGACAAGAGAACTTACCCAATTAGGCCTTACAAGTTTCTTTTCTCTCTCCTAGGGTCTCCATAGAATTTTAGGTTGAAGATGACATAAAATAAGATGATTTCTTTAATCATCTTTTTAACTAATTAAGTATTTTGCTATTTCCAATTTAGTCCTTTCCTTTTTTCTATAATTCCATGGACGAGTCACCAAGAAAAATCTACTTAGTTTTCTTAATGGTCTAATTACCATATAAGGACCTCTAGATTTTAATTCCATAGCTATTTAATCCTTATAGCTAATAGAGTTCAACTTTCACATTTTATGCGATTTAGTCCTTCTTGTAATTAAGCACTCAATTGATAAAATTTTAGTATCAAAAATTTCGCACTACATGCCTATTATAATACGAACCATATAATGAAATAAAAATAAACCTTATTTTGGGTCGAATTTGTGGTCCTGAAACCACTATTCTGATTTTACTGAGAAATGGGTTGTTACAATTCTCCCTCATTTAAAGATTTTCGTCTTCAAAAATCTTACCAGTAAAAATATTTGGGTATTACTTCCTCATAGAATCCTCTAGCTCCTAGGTAGCCTCTTCAATACCGTGTGAACCTTTACTAAAGCTACCTTTTTATTTCTTAACTCTTTTGTAACGCCCCAATTTTCGGGATTTTTGAGATTTCTGTGATTTTCAATGAATTTTCGAAATTCTGTGTTTTAACTATCTGTAGTGGGTCTGAGTATGATAGTGGGCCTTTAAAAGACCCAAGAGTAAATCCAATTCGAGGCAATTTTTGAATTCCCAATTTTAAAAAGAGAGAGTACTGGCATTGAGGGCTTTTAAATTAAAGATGGTAAAATAGGGCATAAGGGACCTGTGGTAAATTGGCATGTGATGCCACATAAGGTATAGGGGGAGTGGCGTGTAGATATTTATGGGGAGCGAAGGTTCGAGCCTCAAGGTAAGCAAATAGGGTATTTATTTTTGTGAACAAAAAGGGGATGTGATGGAACTCAAGGGGGAACTCTGTTAGGGAGAGTTTAAGCTGGTAAGGGGATTGAGTAAGGATAAGATAAGGGAGGAAATTTAGGAGCTGATCAGGGAGCAAGAGTTGGCCGACCAAGGGTGTAACACCCCAAACCCGGCCCAGACATTATGGCCAGATCCGACGTGTCACATTGAAGTTTTTAAGAAAACCCATGCCTCTTTCAACGTCCTTCTTAGTGTTTTAAAAGATAGTCTTTGCTAAGTTAATAAAGTGAATGGAAGCTGTGCACCAGGTAGGTATCCGAAACAGAGGAAGTAAGCCTAGAAGGCTGCTTAAGTACCAAGCTCTTCATTGGAACCAATCCTAGACATGCTCACAACCATTGCCACACTTTGGTGCTAGGTTAGGTTTTGAGAAAATGAGTTGGAATTCATTTAAGTAGATATTTTTGATAAATCGATTAATTGTATCTTTGCATTATTTTGAAAACAATTATCATTTTGGAAACGCGCCCTAGGTTTAACTCATATTGTTATCAAAAAAATATAGGGTATAAGATAAAATAATCCTAGAAAAATAATTAAAATGGCCTTATTACAACCCAAAACCAAATAATAATATTAATAAGATAAAACTTATAAAGAAATAAATCGGCTACTTATTGTAATTAAAAGAAACAGAAACAATAATGTGGCCATCTCCGAGCCCCTCGCAGCTCCGATCCTTCTAAGGCTGGAAATTACCTGAAAGGTTAATAGGTGAGTTTACGAAAACTCAGTGTGTAATCCCAATAACAAACAAACAGTGAATAACACGGTATCAGTACAATCTGGTCCAAAGCCCTATTCAGTCTCGACATATACTGGGCTGAAGTCTTTCGTTTAATGGTTACTAGGCCGAAGCCTTTTTATAAATCATATCACTGGGCCGAAGCCTTTACTGTAAACGATATGGCCCATAGGCCCATTTCACTATCACATGAAATACCAATGAATGTATGCAAGCCCATTTGGGGAGACTACTCAACTCACCATCCGCTACTTTCCACCCGTACCAACCAAGCTCTCTATGTGGGGAATAACTCAACACACCCAACCAAACTCTCTACTGGCAGCATAGCTGCTTTATCATATAACTGGAGGCCTAGCCTCTTTTAATAACTGGGGCAAAGCCGTTTTTGATAAACTGGGGCAAAGCCCTTTTCGGTAAACTGGGGTAAAGCCCTTTTCGGTAAACTGGGGCAAAGCCCTTTTAGCACTTCCTCCATTTTTATAAAACCCAACCCATGCAACATGTCATGTACGCAGAATGTCATGCCCATATTTGAATCAAACAATCACAGTCAAGTCATTCATATCACCAACATATATTTACAATCAAATCTGTCAACCACACAGTCCAAGTCAGTCACTTGCCCATAAGGGCAAAACAATCATTTAACACCCTAGGGGCAAAATGGTAATTTTACCCCACAAGGGTATCTCAGTAATTCTACCCTACAGGGGTATTTCGGTACTTCTACCCTACAAGGGTATTTTAGTAATTCTACCCTACAGGGGTATTTCAGTAATTCTACCTTATAGGGGTATTTCAGTAATTCTACCCTACAGGGTTATTTCAGTAATTCTACCCTACAGGGGTATTTCGGTAATTCTACCCTATAGGGTTATTTCAGTAATTCTACCCTACAGGGGTATTTCGGTATTTCTACCCTAAAAGGGTATTTCAGTAATTCTACCCTACAGGGGTATTTCAGTAATTCTACATTATAGGGGTATTTCGGTAATTCTACCCTACAGGGTTATTTCAGTAATTCTACCCTACAGGGGTATTTTGATAATTCTACCCTACAGGGGTATTTCGATATTTTACAAATCGAGAGTATTTCGATAATTTCACAAATTAGGGGTATTTTGGTAATTTTACAAGCCAAGGGTATTTTGGTAATTTTACAAACTAGGGGTATTTTAGTAATTTTACAAACCAGAGGTATTTTACTGATCGAGGGTATTTTGGTAATTTTGTAAACTGAGGGTATTTTGGTAATTTTGTAAACTAAGGGTATTTTAGTAATTTTATAAATCGAGGGTAAAATGGTAATTTTGTAAATCGAGGGTAAAATAATAATTCTATAAATCGAGGGTAAAACGGTAATTCTGTAAATCGAGGGTAAAATGGTAATTCTATAAATCGAGGGTAAAATGGTAATTCTATAAATCAAGGGTAAAATGGTAATTCTATAAATCGAGGGTAAAATGGTAATTTCTATAAATTGAGGGTAAAATGGTAATTCTATAAATCGAGGGTAAAACGATAATTCTGCAAATCGAGGGTAAAATGGTAATTCTGTAAATCGAGGGTAAAATGGTAATTCTGTAAATCGAGGGTAAAACGATAATTCTATAAATCGAGGGTAAAACGGTAATTTTATAAATCGAGAGTAAAATGGTAATTCTATAAATCGAGGGTAAAACGATAATTCTGCAAATCGAGGGTAAAATGGTAATTCTATAAATCGAGGGTAAAATGGTAATTCTGTAAATCGAGGGTAAAACGGTAATTTTACAAATTGAGGGTATTTCAATAATTTGGTAAACTAAAGTATTCTAAACAGGGATAACAATACGAATAGGCCTAAAGCCTATTTCGGCCCAAATGGGCCCACAAGCTCGTGTGGCCCTTTTAGCCCAAATCTAGCCACAAATATGAGATTCACCTAGTTTAGTCCAATATTTACTACACAATTAAACAACTTATCCAATTGGGCCCGTAGGCCCATTGGGCCCACATGACCCCTTTCGGCCCATTGCAGCCCGAAGTAGTCATCCTACAGCTAGAGTAGTGAGAAATACACACCTGATAGGAGACTGGAGTTAATCCGCGCTTCGAGCACTCTTAGCCAACGCCCAACCCAAACGAGCACGCCATAAAGCGAAAGGGATCAACCAAGAAAGGTACCCTTACTCTCCTCATGGTTCCCTCTATTTAAAGCCAGCTTCGCATCCACTCTTATGTTAGCTTCCCGATGTGGGATCCCTCCATCATCAGAGTTTAAATTCAACACCAACTATTGCCGGCCCCTGTTAGCAAAATAAATGCTCCTTGCTTGCCAAGGGATTCGAACCCATGCCTCCCCTCAGATGCTCCACACAATACTTGCCACTAAGCCACAAGGCTTTTTGTATCATATTTTATCCCCAATTAATTATAAGGTCTAAAGGCCAAAGTCCAGGTTCCCTTAAAAAAACCAAAATAAATTGCAAGAGCCAAGCCTTGAACCCAGGCTCCCATACAACCTTAATGACGCCACAACCACTAGACTACAAGCTTCCTTGTGTCATTTATTTAACACAATAATTTAAAAACCCTTATCCAAGCATCCAGGTTTTTTTCACTTAATACCAAAATTTTTGCTAAAGCCCAAGTTTGAACCCAAGATTTCTCCAACACTTCTCAGGGCCATTAACCACCAAAGTAGACCTTTAATTGTGTTATTTCGTTGCACAATTAAATACCTATATACAACCTCCTTATGGACCCGCACTCAAGGCCCAATACTTCTAGGCCCAAATTCGGGGTGTTACAATTCTACCTCCCTTAAAGAAATTTCGTCCTCGAAATTTTCCACTTTCAGACTACACCACCACACTTTCGCTGCGCACTCTGATACTAATAATACTAACATACACCCAAAACATTTGTCCATCGGAGCGGATAGATTTCACATGCAACCAATTTCTACATTTCCAGAACACATACCAAATAAATACTAAATTTAAATTCAAGCATTACAGTTTACTCTAACTAGAAAGTTCCAGTATAGTATAGTGGTTTCTCAATATAGCATTTCAATCTATAACAGTAAACAGAGTTAGAGAACTTACAGATTTGGTGCTGGAGACTCGGTGTGCCACACTTCCAGTAACATCTTTTCAGAAACAAGTCAAGTTTCGTTGATAAATTTCAAAACAAAATTTTAGAAAAACCCTTTTCAAACCTCAATTTTGAAAAAAGAAAAAACTAATAATAACAATAATTTTCTACTACCCATACCATAGCCTAGTTTTGTAATCTAGCTCTGATACCACTAAATGTAACACCCCAAACCCGGCCCAGACGTTATGGTCGGATCTGACATGTCACATTGAAGTTTTTAAGAAAACCCATGCCTCTTTCAATAACTGGGGCAAAGTCATTTTTGATAAATTGGGGCAAAGCCCTTTTCAGTAAACTGGGGCAAAGCCCTTTTAGCACTTCCTCCATTTTTATAAAACCCAACCCATGCAACATGTCATGTATGCAGAATGTCATGCCCATATTTGAATCAAACAATCACAGTCAAGTCATTCATATCACCAACATATATTCACAATCAAATCCGTCAACCACACAGTCCAAGTCAGTCACTTGCCCACAAGGGCAAAACAGTCATTTAACACCCTAGGGGCAAAATGGTAATTTTACCCCACAAGGGTACTCGGTAATTCTACCCTACAGGGGTATTTCGGTATTTCTACCCTACAAGGGTATTTCAGTAATTCTACGCTATAGGGGTATTTCAGTAATTCTACCTTATAGGGGTATTTCGGTAATTCTACCCTACAGGGTTATTTCAGTAATTCTACCCTACAGGGGTATTTTAGTAATTCTACCCTACAGGGGTATTTCGATATTTTACAAATCGAGAGTATTTCGATAATTTCACAAATCAAGAGTATTTTGGTAATTTTACAAGCCAAGGGCATTTCGGTAATTTTACAAACCAGGGGTATTTTAGTAATTTTACAAACCAGGGGTATTTTGGTAATTTTATTGATCAAGGGTATTTTGGTAATTTTATAAACCAAGGGTATTTTAGTAATTTTGTAAATCGAGGGTAAATTAGTAATTCTGTAAATCGAGGGTAAAACGGTAATTCTATAAATCGAGGGTAAAACGGTAATTCTATAAATCGAGGGTAAAATGGTAATTCTATAAATTGAGGGTAAAACGATAATTCTATAAATCGAGGGTAAAATGGTAATTCTATAAATTGAGGGTAAAACGATAATTCTGTAAATCGAGGGTAAACTGGTAATTCTATAAATCGAGGGTAAAACGGTAATTCTGTAAATCAAAGGTAAAATGGTAATTCTATAAATTGAGGGTAAAACGGTAATTCTTTAAATCGAGGGTAAAACGGTAATTCTATAAATCGAGGGTAAAATGGTAATTCTGTAAATTGAGGGTAAAACGATAATTCTATAAATCGAGGGTAAAATGGTAATTCTATAAATCGAGGGTAAAACGGTAATTCTGTAAATCGAGGGTAAAACGGTAATTTTACAAATTAAGGGCATTTCAGTAATTTGGTAAACTAAAGTATTCTAAACAGGGATAATAATACGAATGGGCCTAAAGTCTATTCTCGGCCCAAATGGGCCCACACGCTCGTGTGGCCCTTTTAGCCCAAATCTAGCCACAAATATGAGATTCACCTAGCCTATTCCAATATTTACTACACAATCAAACAACTTATCCAATTGGGCCCGTAGGCCCATTGGGCCCACATGACTCCTTTCGGCTTATCGCGGCCCGAAGTCACCATCCTACAGCTAGAGTAGTGAGAAATACACACCTGATAGGAGACTGGAGTTAATCCGCGCTTCGAGCACTCTTTACCGATGCCCAACCCAAACGAGCACGCCATAAAGCGAAAGGGATCGGCCAAGAAAGGTACCCTTACTCTCCTTATGGTTCCCTCTATTTAAAGCCAGCTTCGCATCCACTCTTATGTTAGCTTCCCGATGTGGGATCCATCCATCATCAGAGTTTAAATTCAACACCAACTCTTGCCGCCCCTTGTTAGCAAAATAAATGCTCCTTGCTTGCCATGGGATTCGAACCCATGCCTCCCCTCAGATGCTCCATACGGTACTTGCCACTAAGCCACAAGCCTTTTTGTGTCATATTTTATCCCCAGTTAATTATAAGGTCTAAAGGCCAAAGTCCAGGTTCCCTTAAAAAAACCAAAATAAATTGCAAGAGCCAAGCCTTAAACCCAGGCTCCTATACAACCTTAATGACGCCACAACCACTAGACTACAAGCTTCCTTGTGTCATTTATTTAACACAATAATTAAAAACCCTTATCCAAGCATCCAGGTTTTTTTTCACTTAATACCAAAATTTTTGCTAAAGCCCAAGTTTGAACCCAAGATTTCTCCAACACTTCTCAGGGCCATTAACCACCAAAGTAGACATTTAATTGTGTTATTTTGTTGCACAATTAAATACCTATATACAACCTCGTTACGGACCCACACTCAAGGCCCAATACTTCTAGGCCCAAATTCGGGGTGTTACAAAGGGTTTCTGTAGAGGGAAAAATTCGGCTAGGTCTATTGATAGTTGTAATTTCGGGCACTTGGGGAAAAGTTGTGCCGTTTCTAACAATTCTTTTCTCTTCTTATTTTTTCCTCTCTTCATCTATTTCTTCTTCTTCTTCTTTTCCTCTATAGCTGAATCTTTCTATCATTCTACTCAACTCCACTTCCTTACCATCTGTTTCTAAGCCTTATAGCCGATTGCCATAAAAGCCGAAATCCTGAAAGCCTATTTTTCTTCTATGCCGATTTCTCCTAGCCAAACCCTCTGATTCTTCTCCATATTTTTGGCCGATTCTCTCATCCTCTGAACCCCAAAGCCCTGCCGACAAAACCACTACAAAACCCTCATATTTCATCTTTCTCTTCACTATTTCAAGAAGCAGAAAACCCCATAGTCTTAGGGACATAGCCGAATCTTTAGACCTTTAAAGATTTGTTTTTTGCTAACATTCGAGGGGTTAGATCTGCATCAGAATCGAATAGGAACTAAGATGAATCATTGACTGAAGGAACCGGTGGTAAGTTTTCGAATCTATTCTTTATTTCGGGTTTTAGAAAAAGCCGAAACCCTTAAAGGCTTAGGGAGGCTGTCGATTGGGCCCTATGGCTCTTAGGGTTTTGAAAATTGTTTTATTGTGATGATAGTATGATCTAGAGGCTACTGATCGGAGGCTTGGACAAGTGGAACGACTGGATCTAAACCTAGTCGCTAGATTCAGAAAAAGGTAGGATCTCTAGTGCCTAAAGTGTTAATGGCCGACTTTTGGGTAAGGAGTTTTGTATACAAGTTGTTATGGATTCATAGTTAACGTATTGGTAACTGACTGTAGGCAACTGGTGTGTGTAACTCGTCAGCTTTTCGTCGCAAACAGGTGTGTAAACGACACTCACTCATAGACTAGATCGACAAAAGCTGAAAAGTCAAAATGCCGAAAAACCAGTATTTTGTGGACTTGCGAGCGTGCGAGTGCTCGTGAGATGGTTTGAATTTCTATTCCTGGCAATCTCAAGTGATAGGATTGCAAAGTGTGCAATTTCATACCCTTCGGTATATTTGGGCTTAATGGGCCAGAAACGGGAAATGGGCCAGCAGGCCCAAATCTGTAAAAACGCTCGGTAAGTGTTTCTGTTGATGCGATAATGGCTGTAGTAGGTATGTAAACCCTAAAATAGGTAAATTTACTAAAATACCCTAAGTATGAAAATTACCATTATACCCTTAGGGTTGATTTTGACTGAAATGCATGATATTCTGATTCTGTTTGTTGTATGCCATGACATGTATATTTGTTGCATGGGATATGGGTTATAATGATGGAGGAAGCGTTCTGGTGGCTTTGCCACAAATATCTGTTTCTGGTGGCTTTGCCACAAATATCTGTTTCTGGTGGCCCTGCTACAATTATCTGTATCTGGTGACTCTATCACAATATCTGTTCTGGCAGCGATGCTGCGTACTTGTGACGTGTAGACGGATGGGTGGGTCGAGTAGTCTCCCCACATGGTGTAAGGTTGGCACGGGGGTGTATACGGATGGATATGGGTTGAGTTTTTTGCATACATGATATATCTGTTCTGTTTTTGTTATGGGCCTATGGGCTTCATTCTGAATTCTGTATGGGGCTCAGGCCCAACTTAATCTATTTTTGTGGTTTGAACTAGTTTAGACTATGGTTGGGTTATTTTACACACTGAGTTTCCCAAACTCATCCCTTATTTTCATCCACGCAGGTAACCCCCAACCATAGTGGACTTGGAGCTGTGAGGGATTCGGAGTGGCCACACGTACTGCAAACTTGATTTTCTTCTTATAATTTAATTAGTTTTTATTTACTTTAATTGTTTTGGGTTTTAAGTTGTAATAAGGCCGCTTTAATTATTTTAAATGGTTTTAATATGTTTTACTAGAATAGGTATGATATTATCTTAATCGCTGAAACTGATTAGTTTTAGGGCGTGTTTTCAAAAATAGTAATTGATTTTAAAATATCACGGCAACAAAGCAAAATTTCCACAACGAAAATGTTTTTCCAAAATTAATCACTTTTCCTTAAACTGGACTTGATTGAATCAGATTCCTAAGAACATACACTAAGTTAAGGTGTGGCAAAGGTGGTGTGCATGTCTAGGATTGGATCTGAAGGGAGCTTGGTACTTAAGCAGTCCGATGGACTCACCTCCTCTTTTCTGGTTTCATACATGGTGCTCAACTTCCATTCACTTTAACCTATAATGAAATTAACCTTTGATCACTAAGTACGATTTCCTGGATTAAAAATAGAAATTATTTTTAACGTTTCGATGTGGCACGTCGGATCTGGTCGTAACGTCTGGGCCGGGTTTGGGGTGTTACATCTTTTGTTTCCCGAGCTAAGATTTTGATTGGTTCTTCATTATATGTCATATTAGGCTAGATCTCTACCTCTGTTGAAGAGAAAACATGCGAAGGACTGGATCGATACTGCTGTAGCATAGAAACATAAAAAATATTATGAATCCGATCAAGCTTTGGTGGTAAAGCTAACTGATATGCAACCAGTCTAATTTTTTCTATAATCTCATATGGTCCAATGAACAGTGGACTCAGTTTTCCTTTGCGACCAAGCCGGAGAACTTTCTTCCAAGGTGACACTTTCAAGAATACTTTGTCATTGACTTGAAATTCTATTTCTTTTCGCTTCAAATCAGTATAAGACTTTTGATGATCAGAGGTAACTTTCAAGCTGTCTCAAATTTCCTTCACTTTTTTCTCGGTCTCTTGGACCAAGTCAACTCCGTGTAACTTTTTCTCACTGAATTCTGTCCAGTACAATGGAGTTCTACATTTGCAACCATACAGTGCTTCATACAGTGCTGTTTTAGTAATAGACTGATAACTTTTATTATAAGAAAATTCAACTAAAGACAAGTACTTTTCCCAGTGGCCTTCAAACTTCAGTATACAACACCGAAGCATATCTTCCAAGATCTGTATTACTCGTTCAGATTGACCATCTGTCTAGGGATGAAATGGAGTGCTAAAGTGTAACTGAGTACCCAGAGCTTCTTACAATTTTCTCCAGAATCAAGATGTAAACTGAGGATCTCTAACTGAAATAATGGAGACAGGCACTCCATGTAATCTGAAAATATCAGAAACATACAATTCAGCCAATCTATCCAAGGAATAATCCATACGCACCAGAATAAAGTGTGCAAACTTTGTCAACCTATCAATAATTACCCAAATGGCATCTTTATTCTTTGGAGATAGAGGTAATCCCATTACGAAGTCCATAGTAATTCTTTTCCATTTCCATTCTGGTATCATAACCAGCTATAATAGTCCAGAAGGCAACTGATGTTCAGCTTTTACTTGCTGACATATCAAACACTTAGATACGAACTCATAAATATCTCGTTTCATTCCTGGCCACCAGTACATCTTTTTCAAATCATTATACATTTTATTACTACCAGGATGAATAGATATATTACCACTATTAGTTTCATTCAAAATTTTTTGTACCAGTTCTGAATTTTCAATACACGCTCTCTGCCTCTGAATAACAAACAACCATTTGCCCTAACTGAAATTCTGAGTCAGGAGTCAATTCGCTTTGCAACCGTCTTGCTTGCAACTTACTATCACTTTTCTGAGCTTCAGAGATCTATTGCAAAAATGTTGGTCTAGCTTTTAACTCAGCTAATATTGAACCATCACCAGACAATGACAATCGAGTATTCATAGCCCGCAAGGAAGATAGGGATTTTCTGCTCAGAGCATCAGCAACCACATTGGCTTTTCCTGGATGATAGTCAATAACAAGATCATAATCTTTCAATAATTCAAGCCATCTATGTTGTCTCAAATTCAAATATTTCTGTGACATCAAGTATTTCAGACTTTTATGATCAGTGAATATGTGGCATTTTCTCCAAACAAGTAATGCCACCAAATTTTCAATGCAAACACTATGGCTGCCAATTCAAGATCGTGTGTCGGGTAGTTCTTTTCATGTGGCTTTAGCTATCGTGAAGCATAGGCAACTACTTTACCATCTTGCATCAAAACACAACCTAAACCATTCAATGATGCATCACTGTAAACTGTAAATTCCTTACCCGATTCTGGCTAAACTAACACTGGTGCTTCGTCAATAAAGCTTTTAAACTATCAAAGCCCTACTGGCAGTTGTCAGTCCACTCAAACTTTACATCTTTTTGTAGAAAACGGGTCATCGGAGAAGCTATCATTGAATTTTTTTTTACAAATCTCCAATAATAACCAGCTAGTCCCAGAAAACTTCAAACTTTAGACACATTCTTCGATGGCTTCCAGTTAACAATGGCTGAAATTTTATTCGGGTCTACTCTGACACCTTTAGCAGATACTATATGCCTAAGAAAACTAATTTCCCGTAACAAAAATTCACATTTATTGAATTTGGCATACAATTGTTTCTCTTGTAGAGTTTGCAACACTATTCTCAAATGCTAAGCATGTTCATTTTCATCTTGGGAATAAACCAAAATATCATCTATAAATACCACCACATATCTATCCAAATATGGGCTAAAAATTATGTTCATAAAATCCATAAACACTGCAAGTGCATTTGTCAAGCCGAATGGCATCACAAGGAACTCATAGTGTCCATAACTGGTTCTAAAAGCTATCTTCGGCACATTCGATTCTTTTGCCCATAGTTGATAATAACCAAAACAGAGATCAATCTTTGAAAATACAGTGGCACATTTTAGTTGGTCAAACAAGTCATCAATACGAGGCAATGGATACTTGTTCTCTATTTTAACTTTGTTGAGTCGTCTATAATCATTGCACAACCTCAACAACCCATCTTTTTTCTTTACAAATAGAAGCCGGGCACCCCAAGGTGAGAAACTAGGTCGAGCAAAACCTCTATCAATCAACTCTTGCAATGTACTGTTAGCACTTTCAATTCGGTAGGAGCCATTTCATAAGGTGCTATTGATATTGGTGTCGTTCCCCGAACAAGATCTACAAAGAATTCCACCTCTCTTTCTAGTGGTAAACCAGGTAATTCCTCTGGGAATACATCAGGAAATTCACATACTACTGGCACTGACTGAATCTTTGACTCAGATACTTTAGTATGCAGCACATATGCAAGGTAAGTGTCATAACCCTTTCAGATATATTTCTGTGCTGATATTGCTGAAATCACATTAGGTAATCCCTCCAGTTTATCAGATTCAACATGAAGTAATTCGCCATACTCACATTTCAATACAATATATTTTTATTTACAATTCACCACTACATCATATTGGGTTAACCAATCCATTCCCAAGATCACATCAAATTCATCAAATGGCAATAACATCAAGTTAATCGAAAAGAAATAACCTTTTACCATTAATGGACAGTTCTTTTAGACCTTATTCACCATAACATACTGGCCTAGGGGGTTTGAATCTTTAACCACAAATTTAGTGAATTCAATAGGTAACTTTTTAATAGACACTAGGTTCGTGCATATGTATGAATGTGTGGAACCAGGATCAATCAATGTAGTAATATCAGTATCAAGTAGAAAAACTATACCAGCAATGATATCTGGTGTAGAAACATCTTCTCTAGCACGAATAGCATATGTCTTTGCAGGTGCTCGTGCCTCAGAACTAACTGTTGTATCATTGGTAATACCTCGACTACCACTAATATTACTGGGGTGGCGGGCTGGTCTGCCCCTCGAGACAGGATTACTCAGCTTTGGAGCTGGTTCTATCTCTTTTTCAACTCTTTCTGGACAATCTCTGAGAAAATGGTCAAGTGAACCACATCTAAAACAAGCTCCACTTTTAGAACGATATTCCCCATGATGAAATTTGCTATAATGTTTACATTTCAATTTGGGATTAACGACACTACCCACACTGGCCACAGATGGAGATGAAGACCTCGGGTTAGAACGCTGAGAGCCCCACTCTCTTCTAGAATATCTCGTGGAGGTGGTCACACGATCATAATACTTCTTGAATTTCTTAGAAGCAAATGACTGTGACTTACTCATGGTTCTTTTTCTAGAAACCCGAGCCTCTCTTTCGGCTTCTTTCTTTTCTTTACTCAGTTTTTTAGCTTTGCGTGCTCGATCATCTAGCGTCGCAAATTCCTTTATTTTGAGGATTCCAATCAATAACTTAATATCTTCATTTAGGCCCTCTTCAAAGCGTTTACACATTTTAGCCTTGGTTAGAACCTATTCTCTAGCATACTTACTCAGTCGAACAAATTCCTATTCATATTCGGATACAGTCATGTTTCCTTATTTGAGCTATAGAAATTCTTTCTTTTTCTGATCTATAAACCTCTGACTCACATACTTCTTCCTGAATTCAGCTTGGAAGAATTCCCATGTAACATTCTCTCTCGGTACCACTAAAGTTATGGTCTTCCACCAATGATAAGCTGTATCATTCAGTAAGGATACTGCACATTTCAGACATTCGGTAGGTGTACAGGATAGTTCATCAAAAACCTGGATAGTGTTTTCTAACCAAAATTTAGCCCTTTCCGGATTATCATCTGCGGTAGCTCTAAATTCTTCCACCCCATGCTTGCGGATTTTATCTATCTGAGGCTTACCAATTCTAACAGGTTTGGCACCTTGTGGTACCTCAGGAATCGGTTGGGGAGCAGGTGGGGGATGTCGTTGTACAGTAGGGTTTGTTCTCAAGTACTGTGTAAACCATTCATTCATCATTTGAAAGAAGGCTTGTTTTGCCTCCTCACTTCGGCGCTCAGACACGGGCCTTTCACTACCAGATGCAGATGCAACTCTTTGTACTGAAGCTGAAGCATTGCTCTCAGCTTCCTTGGATTCAGCTCTAGCTTGGTTGGATGACATTACTACATGAAAAATACATTTAAAATGATCAGGATTCATCACACTATCACAATTTATATAATACCATGTATAGCTAAACTAATTTTTCCTACGTCAAATCTGAGAATTGGCTAAAGCATAGCTCTGATACCACTAAATGTAACACCCTTAACCCGTATTTGTTGCTGAAACAGGGTTTCAAAGCATTACCAGAATATTCAAAAGCATTTAAAAATAACTTATGTAAATTACAATTCATTTATCGAGATCAATCATAACGTCCCTTGATTGGGTCCTCGAGGTTCAGCACGGGCATTAAAATTGAGCTGGGACTTAATTAGAACCTCTAAGAATTTTTCGAGAAATTATAAAATTTTTCCAAGGTGCAGGGCTCACACGCCCGTATGGTCCAAGGAAGATGCCCGTGTGACCCTAGGACACTTCCCTGTTGGAGGCCGTGTTTGACCCTGTGCTACTTTCTGACTTGCACACACGGCCATGCCACACGCCCGTGTGCTAGGCCATGTGGTTAATTAATTCAATTCAAAATTAGGTGCAAGTTTCATAGGGCCAAGACACACGCTGGTGTTCTAGGCCGTGTCGCACACACGGTTGAGACACACGCTTGTGTCTCTACCCGTGTGCTCAATTCTGAGCAATCTAATTCTCAAAATTAATGTGCAAGGGACATACGGCCTAACCACATGCCCATGTTACCAGGTCGTGTGTCGTACACGGTCTAGACACACACCCGTGTGTTTGCCCGTGTGGAAAAAATGAAGCCATTTCTAGCTTCATTTCTTACCCAAATTTTCATCCAAGACTTTCACTTGAAACACACATCCAAAACCAACCAATTCAAGCATTCAAATTGGCCCATCCTCATCATTCAACAAGGCATATCACTATATGCATATGTGTTTATAAACTTACCTTGGAATAACTTAGGCATTAGCATCATTTGATCACATATACATAACATATCACATATGAATATATCATCATAACCTACTTAATCACACCAAAATAAACCATTACTAGTCATTCGAATGGATAGGTTACAAAATAACACTTCAAGACACTATTGGCCTAGTTGTCCTATACATGCCATTATACCAAAATGATTTCTACTAAGTATACCCAAAATGACTAGTTGATAGTGTGACGATGCTCCAGTGATCTCCAACCGTCGTGAGCTTTCGAGCACCATAAAATAGGAGAAAATAAAATGAAATAAGCATTACATGCTTAGTAAGTTTGTATAATGGAAACTAAACTTACCAATCTTGCTTATTAAATCTAAGCATACAATGTTTTATTTCCATCCATTTGGCTAAATTGCCTAATCATATACAATCAATCAAACATGTTAGTCACCAAAATCTTCATATCAGTCAAGTAACATAGATGAGCTCATCAAGAAATATTCTTTCAAGTCATTATCATATCATCTCAAGATTTTCATGCCATGTCAAGAGTTTTATGTCCGTTGAATCTTTGAATTTTGATGAATGCTCAAGTAGTACACTCGAAGTGTACTATTCAATAATCCGTCAATTCCTTATTCAAGGGTACCCCTTAGGGAACTTAACCATGAAGCACTCTCTCAAACCACATATTGTATAACAGGATTACTAGTCCAGGCTAAATCCTTTATATAACGTATGTGTAGAGGGGCTCGATTAGGATTACCAGTCCAGGCAAAACCCTAATCATAACGTATGCTTAAGAAGTATTATATTGGAATTATCCATCTGGGCTAAATCCCATCTATAACAAGGTCAATGGGATTACTCGTCTGAGTTAAATCCCGTCCGCAACAAATGCAGGACCATGTTAATTTCGGGAAAGCGCACATAATCATCGAAAATCACATTCAATCGGGATTTAACCCTTTATCACCATTTCAAGCATCTATAAATTTTCCATCATAGCATAAAAGTATAGCACATCAACATAAATCACATTACATACAAACACAACATTCAATTACATACCCAATTAAGTTACAGAAACTTACCTCAATACTTGTTTGCATTAGAAATCTACAAATTTGAAACCTTTTCTTCTCCTCGATCTAACCTCGAATTAGTGTTGTCCAAATCTATACAAATGAATTTAACCATCAATTTCACACATTTCATATTTAAATGGACTCAACTTATTCCCTAGGTAAAATTACCATTTTGCCCCTAACTTTTCCATAAATTCTAATTTTGTCCCTAGGCCCGAAAAATGAAACTTGTGCAAATTACTCCCCATTCCAAGCCTAACCAAAGCCCCATTACAAATTTTTCAACACATGTATTCATAAAATTTTAGAAATTTTCATCAAATTTTACAACTTTTCATTTTAGTCCCTAAATCATGTTTTCATCAAAAATCACTTTGTAAAAGTTGTTTATCTATCAATAATATTTCATTTTCTACCATAAATTTCTAATTTCTAGCATATACATCCATGAACCATTTTCACACCTTGACAATTTTTCAATTTAATCCCTCAAATAGAGAGATTAAGCTATCCAGTTTCAAAAATACCAAAATTACTAAAAGCTGGACAAAAGAACTTACCCAATTAGGCCTTGAAAGTTTATTTTCTATCTCCTAGGGTTTCCATAGAATTTTAGGTTGATGATGACATAAAGTAAGATGATTTCTTTTATCATCTTTTTAATTAATTAAGTATTTTGCTATTTCCAATTTAGTCATTGCCCTTTTTCTATAATTCCATGGATGAGTTACCAAGAAAAATCTACATACTTTTCTTAATGGTCTACTTACCATATAAGGACCTCTAGATTTGAATTCCATAGTTATTTAATACTTATAGCTACTAGAGTTCAACATTCGCATTTTATACGATTTAGTCCTTCTCGTAATTAAGCAATTAATCGATAAAATTTTCGTATCAAAATTTTTGCACGACATGCCTATTATAATACAGACCATATAATGAAATAAAAATAAACCTTATTTTTGGGTCGAATTTGTGGTCCCGAAACTACTATTTCGATTTCATTGAGAAATGGGTTGTTACACTATCTCTCGCAACTTTAATTTTTTATGTTATTTTATTTTATTATTTTGCAAACCCTAAACATATTTCTTATTTTACTCTCGTGCTATAACTGACTTAAAGTACTAATTAGATCTTTAATTGTTGAGGTTAAGATTGATTTAGTACTTGCCTCCCTTAGGTACTATCTTCGGAGTACTCACCTAATTCATTGTAAAATCTATATTACAACTTGACCTGTATACTTGTGCATACCACCTCATAACTCTCTATTTTATTACAGTATTCACACCCTGGACGTTACTGTGTCCAGAGTTAGTAAGAAAAAAAGTACTGTTATTCAACTCAAGGTTAAAATTATTCATTGGAAAACTCAAATCAAGATGGAAAGGTCCATACACAATACAATAGGTAACCTTTCATGGGGCAATAGAGTTAATCAAAAAAGGGGGTTAAACCTTTCTTGTTAATGGCGAACGAGTAAAAATTTATTTTGGAGGCACTATTAATATTGTAGTAGAAGAACAAACCTTGCAGTGTAGCACCCTTTGGGATTTATAAAACATCAAGGAAAACCAAAAAACTTGAGGGAAGATAAGGAAAAAGGTAACCCATCTAGTGATTTCACGAGAAACAGAGGAATATGGACATCATGTCAGGACACCATTCCAGAATGTCATGACGAAGAACAAAATTACATTCAAGAGTTTTCCTCGACGTCGCAACATCACCTAGGGATGTCTCGACACCACTACGTAACCCTTTTTATTTGAACTAACTTAACTATTAACATTTTTGTAGCTTAATTCTTTTTCTTTAGCTGCTTACTTAGTAGAACTAGATTATAATTCTTGAATGATTTATTATTTCTTCCTAATCCATAAATAGGACATATGGCCACCTTATGATATCATTAACAAAGATCAAATTGTAGGAAACTCTTGTTTATCAGCAAAAAAGGGAAATTTGCAGACATTATAAGAATATATCATCAAATGGCTAGTTTCAGTACAAGTGCTTCAAGCTCAACTATTGAGTTTCAAGCGAGCAATATGGATAAGTATCTACAACAATTACACCCGTATACTTTCATTCAAGAATAGGGATTTGACCCTTTCATGTAGAATTACAAAGGAATATGGGAAAATGCAACTGAAAGGGAATGGATGAAATTCTTCCTGCTAGCCGAAGAATCCCTAATAATTCCTGTGATGCAAGACTTTTATCTAGCATTAAAACAAAGGGAAACAATCAGACCATTCTACAAGATGCGCTCTTTTGTAAAGGTCAGAGGTGTTAATGTTCCGTAATTGAGATGAGTATTTTCCAAATTTATGATGCACTATTTTATTATCGTGATTATCTCTATAAAAAATATTTGAAGGAATTCAGAAACATTGATACGGAGGAAGTATTGAGATTCCTAATGATAGGGAAAGAGGTGTGGATGTATCAAATAGGGACAACAATTCCTGAGATGTTCACCCAAGAGCTGATGACACCAAAAGCCAAGATGTGGATGAAATTTGTATGATCAAGAATATGGCCTGTAACAGAGATGTCTGAGATTAGTCTAATTCAAGCGATCATATCTTATGAGATCCATCAGAAGAAGCAAATATATATTGGAACTTGGATATATAAGAGCATGGTTGGTTGTACGAGAAATTTAGGAAAGGGAATATTTTTCCCATATCTGATTATGGAATTATGTAAAAGGGTAGGAGTACGTGTGGAACGAAAGGATAAAACCATGAATCCCCTAAGGAAATTATTCGGTGATGATTTATTCAAGCAATTTCTTCTTCTACAGAAGAAACAAAAATAGGAAAGGAGAAAAAGAGGATTTCAGGAAGATGAGGACTAAGACTCAAGAGTAATCTAGTAGTATTAAGAGTAGATAAATTTTGGAAAACATAAATGCTTATTTCTTTACGTGTATTTTTTTTAGTTTACTGACTGTATTGAATTTTAGGGTAATGCAAATTTATTTTTAGGATAGAGATAAATAAATAATTCCTTGTTTTGAAGTTTGTTTAAATCTTTCATTTTGTTTAAATCTTTCATTTAAGAAAAACCCCACATGGAGGAGACACAAACAAATCGAGCTTCACACAATCAAAGGAGGAAGCACCCAACATTAGCCACCACAATAAATCGGGTAACTTTTCTCCATATCATTCTATGGGCTACACATTGAGGACAATGGGAGGTATTAGAAAATTTTTTGTTTTAATTTTATTTTTCTTGTCTTTTCTGTGCTTGAGCTTGTAGAATACAAGTGATTAGTTAGGAGTATGTACATAGGTTGCTTGTGTTTATAAATAAATTTGGCATGATGATAGGTGATTTTAAATTTTTTATTATTAGACTACTAAATTCCATATGTTACACTATAAGTAGGTATTAAGCAATCAACTATACCAAGTGATATAGAAAATACAAGGAAACAAGCATGCTAGTACAAATGATGAGTAGTTGAATTTATATTTGTTTGGTTGATTAAATTTGTGCATGTTGAGACATTTTTAGATGACCTAAGGCATTGTTTGGAACAAATCCAAAGCCAAAAAGCTTTCCTAATTATATTTCACCTTTACTACCAATTTTTGAGCCTGTTGACACTTCGTTGATGAACCACATTATAAGCGCCAAGTATGAAAATGTCAATTTGTATTTGCTTTTATTTTTTGGACCTTCACAATATGATTATAGACGTCTGGCCATATGTATTGAGGGTTAAGTAGATACATCATTGTGAAGTTCATAAAAATAGAGTGAAAAAGGATAGATTAGTGTAATATGGGAATTATAGGTTAGCCTGGAAGCACAAAACAAAAAGAAAAATCCAAAATAGAAAATTCATATGAGTAGAAAAAGTACCTAAAAAGCCAAAAAGCATTATTGAGTGAGAAAAATTGAAAGAGAAAAGTGAGAAAGTGACAAAAGAAAGAAAAACTTGTTGGCTAGCCATAATTACTATGTAACACCCCTCACCCATATCCAACGTCGGGACAGGGTTCAAGGCGTTACCGGACTTAAACATTCACAACATGCAAAACCGGGCCACAAAATTTCACCAAAAATTAAAACATCTCGAACACATGCATATCGTCCCTTATATAGGTCTTAGAAACCTATAACATGCATTGGGGTGGTTCGGGACTAAACCAAGAACTTTGAAAACCTTTGGGCAACTTAACTAATTTTCTTACTTAGGAGAGTCACACGTCCGTGTGGATTGGGCCGTGTGGTCAATTTCAAGGCTATTTTCCAAGCCAATTGTCATCCTTAATTACCTATATACACTTATACATTTTCATAGCAATTGACATGGCATATTTGAGTAATTATATATTCACAATCAAGACACAAGCATGGCATTCTTACTACAACACATAACATATTACCAACCATGCCTGACAAACAAACATATGCACATCACCAATATCAGACGTAACATGAATAGCTAGATTTATAAGTCAGGATCATTAGCTCACTAAAGACCAATATATTTGGCCAAATTATAATAACACATGTTATAAAACTAGGTCCCTATACATGCCACTCACTTGATAATTCTAGCATATGTGTTTATACTGTCAAGGTGTTGGCTTGATAGTGCGATGCTACCCCCGACGATCTCCAACCCCGAGTTAACCTGACAACACTAAAAGAAATGGAAAAGAGGGGGTAAGCTTTACACCTAGTAAGCTCGCATGAAAATAATAAGCAATTTAGTAACATGCTTTCCATAGTAAAACTATCCCAATTGTACATTTACACATGTTCTGGTTAAGCTGTTTTCTTGAGTCACAGTCACTAAATCATTTATATCTGGAGCTACGGAACTCTAAATTAAGGTCTGTAAATTTTCCTAGAAACTAGACTCATATATCTTTCCACCATAAAATTTTCAGAATTTTTGGTCCATCCAATAAGTACAGTTTATTATTTAAATATCCCCTATTTTTCTATTTGACAGCTTCGACCACTCTTCACTAAAATTTAATTATCTTTTGCTACCAAATTAAACTGAGGTTTTCTTTCTTCTGAAAATAAATGCAATAAGAAATCCAACCATATAAATTATGTTCCTTAACTATTTTTTACAATTTTTAATGATTTTTACAATTCAGAACAGGGGATCACAAAATCAGTCTAAACCAGTCATACAAAAATATAAATATCTAAAAATACAGAATTCCTTTGTTCTCTATGTTTCTTTTTTATGAAAATGGATTCAATAAGCTTTAATTCCATATCTCATTCCACTTCTAGTTCAACTTCTACTATTTTTGGAGATTTTTCAAATTCACTCCCTTGCTGCTGTTTTAGACTGTTTATCCCAAATTTCATTCCTTCACTAAAATTTCTTATTATTAACTTTCAAGATAATACTTATCCACATTCATCTTATTAAAATTCAAACACATATCTAACTCATAATTCAAAACTCATATATTCATATTCTGGTATTTCCCACTTTTTTTTTCACGTTAAATTTCATTTAGCAAACTTGTTTCTCCTGGTGAACACTTTGGAAAGTAACAATATCCGGTGGTTTTAGCACAAAGCTCCACACTATTGGGCTAACATGTAATTGTGGCATACGCACTTAGCGCCACTTTTCAAATTAACATGTATAACCGTGACATATCCACTTATCACCACGCTACATATTTAACCATGGTATATCCACTTAGCACCACGTTAATGAATCAATATATGTAACCATGGCATATCCACCTAGCACCACGTTACATGTATCAATATGTGTAATCGTGGTATATCCACTTAGCACCACGTTACACGTATAACTGTCGTATATCCACTTAGCATCATGTTTTTTCATTCCGAAGGTTCAACCGAGATTTCCTCATTTAATCTCAATTCATCAACCACAAATCACCGTTTGTGTCCATTAATTGAACAATACTAAAACTTATTTCATTTGCACTCTCTTCACAAGTCCATTTCATTTCACATGTCAAACATGTACTCATGAGTTTCGAATACGTACCTATGCTATCCCCTAGCACAACCACTCATGCAAACAGGGCAATCATATGCAAGATCTCATATTCTCGATAATCACCCATTTCTTTTAAATATCATATTCCATCAAATTTCTATTAACATCAAATTCAATACAATTATAAAAAATTATATTTCATGTATATCAATAATAACATGAATAATAGGCTTATTAAATCACGCGAACTTACCTCGGACCCATAAATGGCAATTTACCATTCTAGTCCATAACCTTGTATTTTCCTGATTTAAGCCCAAATCTCAATTTCCTTGATCTATAATATCACATTTAGCCTACTAATTAGTCACACTATTCATATGGGTCTAAAAATCATATTTTTACAAATTTTCATTTTGACCTCTAACTTTTGAATATTTGCACTTTTTCCCCAAGGTTCAGAAATTAAAATTCTTCCTATTTTCTTATGTTTTATGAATGCTGATCATTTATCCCTTCTATAGCAACATCAAATTCTCACTCTGACATGTACTTATGAACATTAGGTATTTTTACCGATTATATCATTTTACTCGTTTTCACGTAAAATCGCTTAGCAAAAGTTGTTTAACACAATTTCAAGCTTCATGTTCTACCATTAAACATCAAAATACATGCATATCATTCATGGGTAATTTTTTAAACATAAATCCTAGCTCAAAATAATGGTAGAAATGAGCAGATCATGTTACTGGGATTTCAAAAATACATAGAACATTAAAAACGGAGCTCGGAATCACTTACTATTATGCTTGGAAGCTTTGCCAAACCCTAACCATGGCTGCTCTTGGTACATTTTGCTGTAGCAAGAAGAAAGGGACACATTTGGGGTTTAAAATTTGTCTTTTAATTCAGTTTACCCTTAAATGACCAAAACAAAAATTTTACTATTCTTTCAAAATTTACCCAACCAAGGCCACTTTTGTCCAACAAGTTATACAATGGTTTAATTATGATTTAAGGACCTCCCATTTAAAAATTCATGACAATTAGACACCTCTAACATGTAAAACTCAACTTTTACAGTTTTTACAATTTAGTACTTTTTACTAAATTGAGTGCCCAAACGTCAAAATTTTCGAACGAAATTTTCACGAAATCATTCCGTGAAATATTAGACCATTAAAATATAATAAAAATGAAATTTTCCTCATCAGATTTGTGGTCCTCAAACCACTGTTTCGACTAAGCCCAAAATCCGGATGTTACATTTCTCCCCACTTTAGGGATTTTCGTCCCCGAAAATCTCACCAGAAAAGTGGTTTTGGTTTTGGATTCCTCAATCCTATAATCACTGTCAAAGAACTTTCACTTAGGCTAAACTTTTACTACCTATGTCTTTAAATTTTACATACAAAAATCATACGTGGTATTCACTTTACAATACTTTTACTAAAACTTAATCTCTATCAAAAAGCTCATGTACTCAAAAGTCCGATCCATACCATCATGTTACATATACATTCGCACCCGAATCTTTTCGGATTCGAATAGTAAAACTAGTCAGCTCATCTCAACCTCATACTCTTTATAATTTCACACAGTCCAATTATTTGTCAATTCAACTGTAACACCCCGAATTTGGGCCTAGAAGTATTGGGCCTTGAGTGGGGGTCCGTAAGGAGGTTGTATATAGGTATTTACTTGTGCAATGAAATGAAACAATTAAATGTTTGCTTTAGTGGTTAATGGCTTTGAGAAGTGTTGGAGAAATCTTGGGTTTAAACTTGGGCTTTAGCAAAAATTTTGGTATTAAGTGAAAAAAAACCTGGATGCTTGGATGAGGGCCTTTTAAATTATTGTGGTAAATAAATGACACAAGGAAGCATGTAGTCTAGTGGTTGTGGCGTCATTAAGGTTGTATAGGAGCCTGGGTTCAAGCCTTGGCTCTTGCAATTTATTTTGGTTTTTTTAGGGAACCTGGACTTTGGCCTTTGGACCTTATAATTAATTGGGGATAAAATATGACACAAAAAGCCTTGTGGTTTAATGGCAAGGAGCATTTATTTTGCTAACAGGGGGCGACAAGAGTTGGTGTTAAATTTAAACTCTGATGTTGGAGGGATCCCACATCGAGAAGCTAACATAAGAGTGGATGCGAAGCTGGCTTTAAATAGAGAGAACAATGAGGAGAGTAAAGGTACCTTTCTTGGCTGATTCCTTTCGCTGTATGGCGTGCTCGTTTGGGTTGGGCGTTGGCTAAGAGTGCTTGGAGTGTGGATTAACTCCAGTCTCCTATCAGGTGTGTATTTCTCACTACTCTAGCTATAGGATGACTACTTCGGGCCGCGATGGGCCGAAATAGGCCATGTGGGCCCAATGGGCCTATAGGCCCAATTGGATAAGTTGTTTGATTGTGTAGTAAATATTAGACTAGGCTAGGTGAATCTCATATCTGTGGCTAGATTTGGGCTAAAAGGGCTACACGAGCGTGTGGGCCCATTTGGGCCGAGAATGGGCTTTAGGGCCATTCGTATTGTTATCCCTGTTTAGAATACTTTAGTTTACCAATTACAGAAATGCCCTCGACTTGTAAAATTACCAAAGTACCCTCGATTTATAGAATTACCGTTTTACCCTTGACTTACAGAATTACCGTTTTACCCTTGATTTACAGAATTACCGTTTTACCCTCGATTTATAGAATTACTATTTTACCCTTGATTTACAGAATTACTATTTTACCCTCGATTTACAAAATTACTAAAATACCCTTGGTTTACAAAATTACCAAAATACCCTCTATCAATAAAATTACCAAAATACCCTGGTCTGTAAAATTGCTAAATACCCCTAGTTTGTAAAATTACCAAAATACTCCTAGTTTGTAAAATTACCAAAATACCACTGGTTTGTGAAACTACCGAAATACCCTTAATTTGTAAAATTACCAAAATACCCCTGAGTTACAAAGTTACAGAAACACCCTTGAGTTTCTAAAAATTATAGAAATACCATTGGTTTACAAAATTACTAAAATACCCTTGGTTTGTAGATTTACCAAAACACCCTTGTAGGATGAAATGACTAAAATACCCCTATTAGGTAAAAGACCGTAAAGCCCCTGTAGGGTAAAGTGACCGTAAAGCCCCTGTAGGGTAAAGTGATTGTAATACCCCTGTATGGTACAATGACGAATATGCCCTTATGTTCCGTATGACTGATGTGTTTAGGATTTACATATATTGATATTGGATTAGTTAAGTTTGAGTGACAGGTGGTGGTTATCGTAGGCGATTAATTTTGGAAACGTTTCAACTTCAACCCGTAACAGGTGTGTACACACCCTCGTAGTAGCTTAGAATAATATTCGTTGAAAAGCTGAAATGCTAAAATCCCGACATTTCGGGAACTTGAGATTTTGCATGTGGTTTTAGATGCGATACAAACGATATGATCGGTGTTTGGATCGATGGAGCAGGTAAGAGCGCAATTTTGTGCACAATGGTAGGTTGGGCCTGAAGGGGCTGGAATTAGGCCTAATGGGCTTTCGGGCCAATTGGGTAAAATTGATAGAAAATGGAATTTGGAAAAGTTGCATGTTAACACGGTTAATACTACTGTAAAATTTGGATTATGTGGGCTTAATGGGCTAAATCAGCATTCGTAGGGCCCATTAGGGGTTTTTGGGCCCAAAAGCCTGAATTTGATAAAGTGGGTTAAAGATCATTGTTTAAACACTCAGAAATATTGATAATTGTAATGAAAATGGAAAACCCTGATATTTGGTAAAATTACAAAAATACCCTTATAATATGAAAAATGACTGTTTTGCCCTTGTGGGCAAGTGACTGACTTGGACTGTGTCGTTGACGGATTTGATTGTGAATATATGTTGGTGATATGAATGACTTGACTGTGATTGTTTGATTCAAATATGGGCATGACATTCTGCATACATGACATGTTGCATGGGTTGGGTTTTATAAATGGAGGAAGTGCTAAAAAGGCTATGCCCTAGTTTACCGAAAAGGGCTTTACCCCAGTTTACCGAAAAGGGCTTCGCCCCAGTTTACCAAAAAGGGCTTTGCCCCAGTTTATCAAAAAGGGCTTTGCCCCAGTTATTAAAAGAGGCTAGGCCTCCAGTTATATGATAAAGCAGCTATGCTGCCAATGGAGAGTTTGGTTGGGTGGGTTGAGTTATTCCCCACATGGTGTTGGTTGGTATGGGTGGAGAGTAGCGAATGGTGGGTTGAGTAGTCTCCCCAAATGGGCTTGTATACATTCATTGGTATTTCATGTAATATTGAAATAGGCTTGCATACATTCATTGATATTTCATGTGTTATTGAAATAGGCCTATGGGCCATACCGTTTACAATAAAGGCTTCGGCCCAGTGATATGATTTATGAAAAGGCTTCGGCCCAGTAACCGTTAAACGAAAGGCTTTGGCCCAGTATATGTCAAGACTAAATAGGGCTTTGGCCCAGATTGTACTGATACTGTGTTTCCACTGTTTGTTTGTTATTGGGATTACACACTGAGTTTTCGTAAACTCACCCCGTTTCTAACTGTGTAGGTAATCCCTAAGCTTAGATGGTTTGGAGCTACGAGGGACTCGGAGATGGCCACACTACTGTTTCTGTTTCTTTTAATTGCAATAAGTAGCCGATTTATTTCTTTATAAGTTTTATCTTACTAATGTTATTATTTGGTTTTGGGTTGTAATAAGGCCATTTTAATTATTTTTCTGGGATTATTTTATTTTATACCCTATATTTTTCTGATAACAATATGAGTTAGACCTAGGGCGCATTTCCAAAATGATAATTGTTTTCAAAATAGCGGAACAATACAATTAATCGGTTTATCAAAAATATCGACTTAAATGAATTGTAACTCGTTTTTTTTCAAAACTAACCTAGCACCAGTGTGTGGCAATGGTTGTGGGCATGTCTAGGATTGGATCCAATCAAGAGCTTGGTACTTAAGCAACCTTCATGGCTCACCTCCTCTGTTTCGGATACCTACCTGGTGGACAGCTTCCATTCACTTTATTAACTTAGCAAAGACTATCTTTTAAAACACTAAGAAGGACGTTGAAAGAGGTATGGGTTTTCTTAAAAAAACTTCAATGTGACACGTCGAATCTGGCCATAAAGTCTGGGCCGGGTTTAGGGTGTTACATCAACCCTCAGCTACTTTTTATTTCAAGCCTCTTCTGGCTTTCCAAAGAAACAATGATATGAAACTCGAATCTCAATCCGATTAGTGGATATTAAAATTCCATGATATCCAAAATTCATAAAGACATAAAATTCTATGAATCTGGTGAGTAGACATTCGGGTATACCAGCATAATTTACACATCTCATAACGTTTAACAACGCTACATATCACTTTCCTCTTTCAAGGACAGGAATGATCCAGACAAGAAAATCCATATTAACCTTTTCTATTTCCATTCTAATTCCCAAACGGCAAAAATAATTCTGATGATTCTTGCTATACATCTTTAAACTTTCAACATTTTAAGAATTTGTACTCAAAGATAAACAATGATGGTTTCAACATTTTTTTAATACCCAGATTATCTTCACATTATCAATATCAGATCTTCTTATTGCATACGATTCTTTTAGGAAACATACACTTCTTAATTAGACTATTCTTCCTTTTACCCGTGAAGAAATAAAATCTTATTCTCAAGCATGCACATCTCATGAATTCTAGACATATATTCCATACAGATTGAACAATCAAGTCGACCTTATTCATCTGTAACTGATATTTCAAGAAATTCTCTCTTCTAGTCAATGAAACGATTCAACATGCATCATTCCAAATTCACTCATCATGCCAATCGAAGACCATAACAAATGCATTAACATAAGTAATATTGATACCTCAATTGAATAAATTAACTCTGATTAACTTACTTGAGAAAGGAAATCAACCATACACATTGGGACTTGAAATTTCACCACATTATCAGGATCAATTCAGAGGTATAGTCATACTTGATCTTTATATACATCAATCAAAAGTTGGAGGTCATGCTCTAAGTGCAAGTCATGATAAATAAGTTAGAACATAAAATATCCAGAAAACCCAAGATAGAGAAATCTGAAACGGAGAAGCCCAGAGTAAGGAAATCCAAGATAAAGAAATCCATGATAAGGAAATCCCATTTACAGCACTGCATCAGAAGACCGAGAACCAGACTCATAAAAATATGAATGACCCCAATGTTTTTTTTTTCTAAGAAAAGAAATCCAAAATAACATCATTCCAAACCACTGACAACAAATACGACCGGAACTATATGCTTCTCAAATATATAAAATCAATCAGAGCAATGATCGGTAGAAATAGAATCATGGCACCATACACAATTTCTCATTGATTCCCAACAGGCAGAATATAACAAAATACTAGAGAAAAACAGAACCATGCAGATTATAATCCAATCAGATTAACAACATATTCATCTAATGTTAAGATCAGGGAACATTTTCATAATATAAGAATTCATCAGGGATTAGATAGCCCCAATAATATTTCCAGTGTCAGATAGTCTCATACCATATCTCAATAGAGACAATCACAAATTGTTCACTGTAATTACCATGCTTGGACATTTTATATTTCGAACATTATTCCTTTAACTATTTCTGCTGTCCCAAATTCCATAATATTCCCTTTACTAAGAAAACCAATTCATGAGGGAATTTCAATCAATACATTTCTCGACATCATACCAGTATAGATCGTTTTACCAAAATTAACCTTTTTCGCTAACTGCGATGTTGCAAAAATTAAACAATCTTTCGGTCAATTTGATATCTTTCTAGCTCATGTATGTACTTATCAACCCATTCTCAATGTTTAATCATGCTTATAACCATTCCATCATTGAACTCTTTGGTTTCTGACATGGAAACTCATTCAACATAAATATCAGGAATTTCCATTATAAGACACCACTTAGGGGGTCGTAGGGCCTCTGACTCAACTTTCATATGCATATAACACAGTTTTCATCATAGTAATCATATTTCAATCATGTCATTCATTTCGAGTAACTAACATTCATATTAATTTTACACTCACTTTTCAGTTATCTCATTTAAATAAGTGTACTTATACATGTATTTCCATGTTTCCTAGATAATCTTACTTATCCATTCATTAAATCAGACAAGTCAAGCACATAATATCATATAAGGGCCAAACAAACATGGATAAGTATATCACAGTCTAAACTTTCATCTTACACATCATCACATACATATCATTACAATCATATATATCAGTCCAAGCAATTTAATACATTTACTCAAGTTTTACGAGCTTACCAATCATAATCATCCTAACCAAAATACATGAATATTCAACTTATCAATATTTTTGATAAGTTACTCAAACACATGCATTTGTTTAAATAAATCGATCATATACATCATGGAATTATCTATTAATCATAGATAAGCTCATTTCACCATGTACACATTTCATGAATCCTCTTTCGTACCTTTCCAAGTTTTAGTTCTTCATAACTATACTTTACTCCAATATTTTAGCATCACATTCAACATGGTCAATGTAGCTTGGTTGGAGAGTACCTTTCTCTAAACAAAGTGGCTCTCATACACGTCGGGAGACATCACACTATCACAGATCGGTGACATGTATAGCTGAAATTTTACACATGCTAGGTTAGTCCAAGAGCCGACTAAACCATAACTCTGATACCATTAAATGTAACACCACTCACCAGTATCCAACGTCGAGACAGGGTTCGAGGCATTACTGGACTTAAACATTCACAAATGCAAAACCGGGCCACAAAATTTCACCAAAAATTAAAACATCTCGGACACATGCATATCGTCCCTTATATAGGTCTTAGAAACCTATAACATACATTGGGGTGGTTCGAGACTAAACCAAGAACATTGAAAATCTTTGGGAAACTTAACACCAAGAACGTTGAAAATCTTTGGGCAACTTAACTAATTTTCTTGCTTCAGAGAGTCACACGTCCGTGTGGATTGGGCCGTGTTGTCAATTTCAAGGCTATTTTCCAAGCCAATTGTCACCCTTAATTACCTACATACACTTATACATTTTCAAAGCAATTGACAAGGCATATTTAAGAAATTATATATTCACAATCAAGGCACAAGCATGGCATTCTTACAACAACACATAACATATTACCAACCATGCATGGCAAACAAGCATATGCACATCACCAATATCAAACGTAACAAGAATAGCTAGATTTATAAATCAGAATCATTAGCTCACTAAAGACCAATATATTTGGCCAAATTATAATAACACATGTTATAAAACTAGGTCCCTATACATGCCACTCACTTGATAATTCTAGCATATGTGTTTATACTGTCAAGGTGTTGGCTTGATAGTGTGATGCTGCCTCCGACGATCTCCAACCCCGAGTTAACCTGACAACACTAAAAGAAATGAAAAGGAGAGGGTAAGATTTATGCTTAGTAAGCTCGCATGAAAATAATAAGCAATTTACTAACATGCTTTCCATAGTAAAACTATCCCAATTGTACATTTACACATGTTCTGGTTAAGTTGTTTTCTTGAGTCACAGTCACTAAATCATTTATATCTGGAGCTACGGAACTCTAAATTAAGATACGTAAATTTTACGAGAAACTACACTCATGTATCTTTCCACCATAACATTTTTAGAATTTTTGGTCCAGGTAATAAGTACATTTTATCATTTAAATATCCCCTATTTTTATGTTTGATAGCTTCGACCACTCTTCACTAAAATTTAATTATCTTTTTCTACCAAATTCAAATAAGGTTATCGTTTCTTTTTTCTGAAAATAAATTCAATAAGGAATCCAAGTATATAAATTATGTTCCTTAAATATTTTTTTACAATTTTTAATGAATTTTACAATTTATAACAAGGGATCACGAAATCAGTCTGAACCAGTCTGACAAAAATATAAATATCTCAAAACATAGAATTCCTTTGTTTGCTTTTTTTCTTTTACATGAAAATAGATTCAATAAGATTTAATTTCATACCTCATTCCACTTCTAGTTCAACTTATACTATATTTGGTGATTTTTCAAAGTCACTCCCTTGCTGCTATTTTAGACTGTTTATCCCAAATTTATTCCTTCACTAAAATTTCTTATTATCAACTTTCAAGATAATACTTATCCATATTCATCTTATCAAAAATTCAATCACATATCTTACTCATAATTCAAAACCCATATATTCATATTCTGGTATTATCCCACATTTTTTTTCACGTTAAATTTCATTTAGCAAACTTGTTTCTCCCGGTGAACACTTCGGAAAGTAATAATATCCGGTGGTTTTAGCACATAGCCCCACACTATTGGGCTAACATGTAATTGTGGCATATGCACTTAGCGCCACTTTTCAAATTAAAATGTATAACAGTGGCATATCCACTAGCACCACGTTACATTTTTAACTGTGGTATATCCACTTTGCACCACGTTAATGAATCAATATATGTAACCATGGCATATCCACTTAGCACCACGTTACATGTTTAACGTGTTATATCCACTTAGCACCACGTTAATGAATCAATATATGTAACCATGGAATATCCACTTAGCACCATGTTACATGTATCAATATGTGTAATCGTGGTATATCCACTTAGCACCACATTTTTTCATTCCGAAGGTTCAACTGAGATTTCCTCATTTAATCTCAATTCATGAACCACAAATCGCCATTTGTGTCCATTAATTTAACAATACTAAAACTTATTTCATTTGCACTCTCTTCACAAGTCCATTTCATTTCACATGTCAAACATGTACTCATGAGTTTCGAGTACGTACCTGTGCTATCTCTTAGCACAACCACTCATGAAAACAGGACAATCATATGCAAGATCTCATATTCTCAATAATCACCCATTTCTTTTAAATATCATATTCCATCAAATTTCTATTAACATCAAATTCAATACAATTAACAAATTATATTTCATGTATATCAATAATAACATGAATAATAGGCTTATTAAATCAAGCGAACTTACCTCGGATCCAGAAATGGCAATTTACCATTCTAGTCCATAAACTTGTATTTTCCCAGTTTAAGCCCAAATCTCGATTTGCTTGATCTATAATATTACACTTAACTTATTAATTAGTCACACTTTTCATATGGGTATAAAAATCATGTTTTTATAAATTTTCATTTTGACCCCTAAACTTTTGCATATTTGCACTTTTGCCCGAAGGTTCGAAAATTAAACTTCTTCCTATTTTCTTAGGTTTTATGACATGCTGATCATTTTTCCTTTCTATAGAAACATCAAATTCTCACTCTAACATGTGCTTATGAACATTAGGTATTTTTACCGATTATGTCGTTTTACTCGTTTTCACGTAAAATCGCTTAGCAAACGTTGTTTAACACAATTTCAAGCTTCATATTCTACCATTAAACATCAAAATACATGCATATCATTCATGGATAAATTTTTAAACATAAATCCTAGCTCAAAATAATGGTAGAAATGAGCAGATCATATTACCGGGATTTCAAAAAAATACATAGAACATTAAAAATGGAGCTCAGAATCACTTACTGTTAAGCTTGGAAGCTTGGCCAAACCCTAACCATAGCTGCTCTTGGTACATTTTGTTGTAGCAAGAAGAAAGGGACACATTTGGGGTTTAAAATTTGTCTTTTAACACCCTAAACTTTTGCATATTTGCACTTTTTCCCCAAGGTTCAGAAATTAAACTTCTTCCTATTTCCTTATGTTTTATGACATGCTGGTCATTTTTTGTTTCTATAGCAATATCAAATTCTCACTCTAACATGTACTTATGGACATTAGGTATTTTTACCGATTATGTCGTTCTACTCGTTTCCACGTAAAATCGCTTAGCAAAAGTTATTTAACACAATTTCAAGCTTCATATTCTACCATTAAACATCAAAATACATGCATATCATTCATGGGTAAATTTTTAAACGTAGATCCTAGCTCAAAATAATGGAAGAAATGAGCAGATCATGTTACCAGGATTTCAAAAATACATAGAACATTAAAAATGGAGCTCGAAATCACTTACTATTAAGCTTGGAAGCTTGGCCAAACCCTAACCATGGCTGCTCTTGGTACATTCTACTGTAGCAAGAAGAAAGGGACACATTTGGGGTTTAAAATTTGTCTTTTAATCCATTTTACCCTTAAATGACCAAAATGTCCTTTTTACTATTCTTTCAAATTTTACCCAACCAAGACCATTTTTGTCCAACAAGGTATAAAATGGTTTAGTTGTCATTTAAGGACCTCCCATTTAAAATTTAATAACAATTAGACACCTCTAACATGTAAAACTCAACTTCTGCATTTTTTACAGTTTAGTCCTTTTTACTAAATTGAATGCCCAAATGTTGAAATTTTCGAACGAAATTTTCACGGAATCATTCTTTGAAATCGTAGACCATAAAAATATAATAAAAATTAAATTTTCCTCATCGAATTTATGGTCCCGAAACCACTATTCCGACTAAGCCCAAATTCAGGATATTACATACTATGTCATGCTATGATTTCTTATGATTTCTTATATGGAGAGATAAGGAAGGTGAGAGAAGGAGAAATAAGGCGGTGAGTGAGAAAGGATCACTAAGGGTAAAGAATATGGATCAATATGATGTGCCAAACTATTTTTGTATTTGTAACCCTATTCATGCTTACTATTTTTAAATTACATTCCTGTCATCAGCCTCAAAATGTTACAAGCCAAAAAACCCTATGTGACCTAAGTATCCTCATAAATGAATGGACATCATACTAGACATGTGCACAAATGACTATTAGTATTCTGCTCAGATAATCATAGTAATTGAATGATTTGTTGATGGATTCCTATAGGAGAGAAGCTTAATACTTGTATATTTTGCAACATACTGAACTTATATGTTCGAAGTCAAAAGTGGTAAGTCAACTATTCATCATGTTGAAGTTGTTAGTAAACATGAAATGCCTAAGTCATATGCTCTTAAATCAATGCTTGTATAATTCTTGCTTAAAGGTCATCATTTTTATTTGTCATCTTTGTTTATGTTGCTTGAAGAAACGTAATGACTTCAGTGTGGGGGAGTTTGATCTACCGTAATTTGATATAGCAAATTAAACTAGTTTTCACACTTAAAGAGCTTAAATACAAGCATTTTCATTACATTTTTGTTAAGTTTCTTTAGTTTTACTTATATTCAATAAAATGTGCAAATTGAGTCCTTTATTGACCCTAAGGCCGAATGAGGCCTAAGGGAGAGCTAACGTACTTTATAAGTCTACAGGAGATCATTAGAAGGCATTTTAGGATGATACTGGCCAATATATCACAACACAGGAGGATAGATGTTGCAACATAGGGAACAAAATGAAGAAAATTCAAATTTGCCTTCGATGTCTCGACACAGGTACTAGTATGTAGCGATATCGATTCTAGAAAGGATATTAAACATTAAGTAGGGGCATTTTGGTCTGCACAGTCAAACTTAAAGCTTGGGAATGTCAATTAACCTAGGGTTAAGGATGACGACCACCTGCAGGCTATAAGTAGGCTCCATTGGCACATGTTATAGTTACATTGGAATAAACCTAGTTTCTTCCTTTATATTTAGTTTCGTTTTCTTTCTTAGTTTTCTATAGTTTAGTTTATTTGTTCATTTTTTTCTTTCAAGAGTCTGAATCACGAAATCATTCAAATCTGTGGATTTACACTGAATATGATACAATGAGGCTCTTTCATTTACTTTATCTTCTCAATTTAATTAGTATGCTTTCTTTTTACATCGATTATAGATTGTTTATGAACGCCATGAGAAACTAATCCTTTTATGAGGGATTAGCGAGTGGAGGTATGATCTGTTAACTATTTTGTAGAGTTACTCAATGGGTCATTTGTTTTGGAAAGGGAGAATGTGAAACAAACCCCAGACCTGACATCCTTGGGGAGTCATCATGGTAGGAATTAACCCAAAATTGGCATTGGCCATCTGTGAACACCTTAACCCCAAACCAGTCTGGACTGTAAGGTCAAAAGATAAGCAGCTCTTGTTGACTCATTATGTTAGTGGAAGATCGGAAGATCCTACTAGGGTAGTGACTAGTTGATTGACGAAGAACCCGAAGTGACAGTTGATGGAGATTCTCGAAGCGAGCTAATCACCCATAATTATATTTGATTTATTCTTCCTTTTTAATCTCTTGAATTTTATATTTTTATGATTTACTTTTTGTTATTATAAAACCCCAAAAAATCCTTTATTTTATACACTTCGTACTATAACTGAATTTAAAAGTACTAATTAGATCTTTTAGTGCCTAGGTTAGAATTAATTTAGCACTCACCTCCCTTGGGTTTGATCCTCGAAGTACTCACCCACTCCATTGTGAATATTTTATAGTATACTTGAGGATACCATCTTGTAATTCAATATTTTATTATAGTATTCACACTCTAGACATTCAATACGTCAGGAAGCAGTCAGTTTCTTGCCCACATTAGGTTTGGGTCATCATGCCATCTTGATTATAGGTATTCGAATAGGGATTCCCAACCTTATTTTCCATGTAATTCATCTCAAATATAAATGTTCTCATATTGCTACCTAATGCAACGTTTCCACTTTACCCACCTATATGGCATAATCCCTTAATGTACAATTATCCATCAATCTCGATTGAGGTAAAGGCTCTTGATCTTCAAACTAAGGATGGTTCAAAGGTAACTCTTCGAACAAAGGATTCTGCCTCAATAGATGCACTATCAGTGGATCTTCTATAACATCCTGAATTAGGGCCTAGTTGAAACAGTGGTTTTGAGACCATAAATTCAAGATAGAAATAATTATTTTATGGATGTTATGAGGTCCATGATATATATGCATGCCTGTGTGAAAATATCGATGAGAAATTTTACCGATAAGGTGTCCAATTGAGTTATTTGGACTAAATTGTAATAAGTGAAAAAACATGTGTTCTAGTTGATTTAAGGGCTTAATTGTGATTAGATTCAAAATTTAAAGTCCTTATTTAGCAATTATACCATTATATGTCATTATGGACAAAAATGGACATAGGAGGGATAAAATACCAAGGTTTTAATAGAAGGGCATTTTGGTCCTTTGATTATTAAAAGAATTAAAAAGGGAAAAATAGTCAAAATTTGTGTCCATCTTCATCCCCCTTGGCCAAATTTCACAAGAAGCTATAGCTAGGGTTTCTTTCATCTTTCAAGCTCAAAGTAAGTGCATCCTAGCCCCGTTTTTAATGTTCTTTATATTTTTGAAATCCTCGTAGCTCTATTTAGCTATTTCTACCCTTAATTTAAGCTAGGGTTCATGTTAAAAAATATACCCATGAATGACATGCTTGTGCTTTGATGTCTAATGGAAGAATATGAAAGTTTGATGGGTGATAAATAACTTTTACTCGGTTGTTTTTGGTGAAATTGATAAAAAGGACTTAATTGTAAAATTTGTAAAAAAAACTATGTGTAAATGTGTGAATAAGTGAAAAATGTGGGTTGGTATGATGCGACTAGACTTGAATAATGAGAAAATTGGGTACTTTTCATTTTACGAGCCTAGAGGCAATTTCATAATTTTGTGGAACTTTAGGGGAAAAATTGTAATTTTGCATATTGTGATTTTTGGGACTGAATTGAACAGTGCATGTATTAAATGAGCTAAATGTGCTATTATAGATCAAGACGAACGAGGAATCGACCTTGACTGAGGAAAATGCAAGGTTGCAGATTAAATCGGAAATTGTCATATTTTACACCGAGGTAAGTTGGGTGTAAGTAATTCAACAATTGCATTATTATGCGTTTAATAATTGATATTCTATGATATATGTATGTTTTCCTTAATGAAATTGGCTTGTGATGATTTAATGAAAGTTTAGTGATAGCTTTATATCTCAGAAGTCCTAGGTAACTCTGAAGAATGCTTAGGATTCGGATATCATGACTTCAGCATTGATATGTGTGCCGATGAAAGACCATATCTGGGATATGGCATCAGCCTCGGTATGTGATTTCATGGAAGACCATATCTAGGATATGGCGTTGATATGAGATTTTATGTAGGACTATGTCTAGGACATGGCATCGATATGAGGTCCCGTATAAGACCATGTCTGGGACATGGCATTGGCACCGGCATGAGACTTCGTATAAGACCATATCTAGGATATGGCATCGGTATGTAAACCCATGTAAGAACATATCGGGGACATGGCTTTGGTATTTATGTGGTGTGTGATGATTCCAAACGTCTTTTAGTATTTCAGGAAATCAATAGGCCATTCAAGATTATGAGTAAGAATGTGGGGTAGAATGAGTAATAATGCATGGTACAGGTATGTACGTAAACCTTATGAGTTTTAGACTCGATCCATGTTGGGAAATTTGGTACAGGTATGAAAGAGTAAGATAAGCATGATGTTCAAATACATTTATTATCAATTCTCAATATGTTCATTATGTGTAATAGGATAATGAGGTGGTAATTGATAATATGTGTAATTCATGAGTTTCATGACCTAAGTTGTTTATTATTTGCACACAACTTACTAAGCTATATGCTTACCCCTCTCTCTTTTCCTCTTTCTTACAGCATCACTAAGCTAGCTCGGGGATCGTGAACGTCGGAGCTCGAGTCACACTATCAACTAATCTTTTGGGGTATAATTAGTTTACTACATATAAGTATGGCATGTATAGGGGACTTAGTATTTTGTGATATGGGTCATATTTTTAGCCAAAGTGATGGCTCCTTTTGGTATATTCCATTTTGTATATGGCCATGAAATATGGCTCATATTGATTATTGGGTTGAAATCCCTAGATATTGTTACATGCATGAGATGTGTTATTACTTTTGTCGTGGGTGCCGAATGGTTGATAAAATGTGGAATTTATGTTTGACGGATAAATGATGTCAATTGGCATGGTCACTATATTAATAATGGTAAAGAAATTGATTGAATGAACTCAACAAGTCATAGAGTCCCAATTATGTTTACTGGACATAAATTTATCATGCATGAGTTAAAGTTATGGATGTCTAAGTAGTCCATTTATGCCATGAAAATCACCATTGTCATATGAGTGTGTGTAGGGGTTGTTGAGGGTGATAAGAGGGCTTGGAAAATAGCCTCAAAGTTGTCCACACGAGCATATGTCTAGACCGTGTGTGACACACAGGCAGCTGCATGGGCGTGTAGTCCATCCGTGTGTCCCTTGCACCCTAGTTTTACAAGTGAGTATGCATAGTAGTAAACACACGGGCAGAGACACGGTCGTGAGTCTCAGTCGTGTAGAGGACATGACCTTAAGACATGGGCGTATGCCCAGGCCGTGTGAAGTCTGTACATTAAATGCAAAAATTAAATTCGTCACACGGCCTACCACACGGGCGTGTGACTTAGCCGTGTGATCTTAAATTTATGCTGACGTCATAAATAGAGAGTTACACAGCCTAAGGACACGGGCGTGTCAAGGGCACACGGGCATGTCCTTGTGTCCATACGGGCCTGTGACCCTGTTTTATGAAAAAGTTTTCTAAAGTTCATAGTTTAGTCCCGAACCGCTCCGAAATACACTTTGGGCCTTGAAGGCCCATATTAGGGACAATATGCATGTGTATGTACAGTTTTGTGTTCAAAAGAAATTTTATGGCTCAGTTTTGTAAGTATGTTTACGTTTTAGCCTGGTAATGCCCTGTACCCATCTTGGCGATAGATACGGGTAAGGGGTGTTAAATTTATTAGTATCAAAGCTACGATTTAGTCAGTTCTAGGATTATGTAGCGAGTGCAGAAGTCTAGCTATACATGCCATACGTATATTATGATAGTGTGACAACTCCCAACAATTGAAATTGTGTTTTATATAGTAAATGGGTCCTGAACGAGCAGTTGCTGATGATATAGAAAGTAACGCGCCTACAGTGATTTCTTCTACGGCTGCTCAGAAATGTGTAAGAAAGGGATACGAAGCTTACCTTACCTTTGTGTTGAACACTAAAGAGTCTGAGTTAAAGATTGAGTCGGTACCGGTAGTATGGGAATATTCGGATGTGCTCCCGAAAGAATTGCCGGGGTTACCTCCTATTAGGGAAGTAGAGTTTGGTATTGATTTGACTCCTGGTACTGCGCCTATTTTGATTGCTCCGTATAGAACGACCCCAACAAAATTAAAAGAGTTGAAGGTTCAGTTACAGGAGTTGACTAATAAGGGTTTTGCGAGACCGAGTTTTTCACCTTCGGTAGCTCCCGTATCATTTGTGAAAAAGAAAGATGGCTCAATGAGACTATGTATAGATTACTGACAACTCAACAAGGTGACAATAAAGAACAAGTATCATTTTCCAAGGATTGATGATCTATTTGATCAATTGAAGGGAGCCACGGTATTTTCAAAGATAGACCTAAGGTCCGGTTACTATCAGTTGCGGGATAAAGAATCAGATGTGCCTAAGACTGCCTTCAGAACGAGGTATGGCCACTACGAATTCCTCGTTATGCCATTTGGGTTAACAAATGCTCCTGCTGTGTTTATGGATTTAATGAATAGAATATTTCAGCCTTATTTGGATAAATTTGTTGTGGTGTTCATCGATGATATTTTGATTTTTTCAAGAGATGAGGCAGAGCATGCCGAACACTTGAAAACTATTTTGCATATTTTGAGGGACAAATAGTTGTATGCCAAGTTCAGTAAAAGTGAATTTTGGCTTTGTGAAGTTAGGTTTTTAGGAAACATTATTTCGGGAGATGGTATTAGAGTTGACCCGAGTAAGATTTCAGCCATTGTCGAATGGAAACCGCCAAAGAATATGACAGAGGTCAGAAGCTTTTTAGGCTAGGCTAGTTATTACAGACGATTTGTTAAAGGATTTTTGATGATTGCCACTACAATGATGAAGTTGCTATAAAAGGATATTAAGTTCGAATGGAAAGAGAAGTGTCAACAAAGTTTTGAGAAACTGAAAGTGTTGTTTAGAGAGTCAAAACATAAATCGGGGGTGGTTTGAGACTATATTGAAAACTTCTAAAAATTTTACAACACTTAGAGAAAATTTTCATGTTTAGATAGTCACACGCCCGTGTGGCTCGGGACACGCCCGTGTGGCTTGGGACAAGCCCGTGTCCTCAGCCCGTGTAACTCTCTATTTATAACATCATCACCAAATAAGGGTCACACGGCCAAGTCACACGCTCGTGTGCGAGGCTGTCCTGCACACGGCTGAGACACACGGCTGTATCTCTGCCCGTGTGGCCAACACTTAGGCTATTTTCCAAGCCTTAGTCAACCATAATCCCTTACACATTTATACAACATCAAAGACATAGAACATGATATCCAATTAGAGATTAAACATCCTCAATTAAGTTACAAACATAATATTTGCATGTCATCATACTTGTGCTTCTCATACTCATTTTATACCAAGTCTAGACATACCAAACCATATTCATTTGGCCTTGTCATCTTCATTTACATCATTAACTTAATCTAAATTTACACTTTTATACTAAGAATATGGTCACATCTATTGATCAAAGTTCATCCATCAAATATACATACCATATCATACATCCATCTATATCAAGCTATCACGGCATGCACATCATCAAGACATTAGAACAGTCAAGCAAAATCAATTAAGTTTACAACCCAATGATCAAATATAAGCCATATCTCATGGCTCTATACAAATGAATCATTATAAGCCAACTCAATTGACCAAATTAGGAAAAACATATCATAAAGTACTAAGTCTCTATACATGCCACTCACTTGAAAACACTTAAGATTTATTAATACCCTGGCTTGATAACTTGATAGTGTGATGCTGCCTTCAACGATTTTCAACCTCGAATTAATTTGACAACACTAAAAGAAATGGAAAGGAGAGGGGTAAGCTTTATAGCTTAGTAAGCCCGTACAAAAATAGTAATAAGCAATTTATTAACGTGCTTTTTCCAAATTCTTACAACATGTTCTATTGGTAACACAATCGAAAGTACACATAATTCCACTATTTGCTCATATTCCAGTCAAGTTGTCTAATCGAGTCATAGTTAATAAATTATTTATAACTTGAGATATAGAAATCTAAATTAAGATCTGCTAATTTTCCCTAAAATTAGACTCACATATCTTCTTACCATAAAATTTATAGAATTTTTGGTCTATCCAATAATTACAGCTTATTTTTCAAATTTACCCCTATTCTGCTGTTGGACAGCTTCGATCTTTCTTTACTAAAATTTATTTATCTCTTAGTACTAGATTCGGATGATGTTCCCATCTATTTCTATTGAAAATATACTCAGTAAGAATTTAGTCATATAAATTCTAACCCATAATTATTCTTGTACAATTTGTAGTGATTTTCCAATGTTAAGATAGGGGAGTCTAGAATCACTCTGACTTGTTTCACAAAAATTCAAATATCGCATAATATGAAATTGTTTTGCTTAAATCGTTTCCTCTATGTGAAACTAGACTCAATAAGCTTTGATATCATATCCTATTCAGTTTCTAATTCAATTTCCAAAATTTTTGGTGGATTTTCAAAATCACACAACTGCTGTCATCCAAAACTATTTTACTGCAATATCATGATAACTATCATATGATGACATAATAAACATAATCATAAACATAAACATAATATATCATGAAACATAAACCTTTGACTTACTTATCACCCGCATATGAATTTATCATGAAACATCATATATCAAGGCATTACTCGTGAGTTTAGTGTACATACCTGTACCAACTCGTAATACAACATATAATCATAACTTTCCTAACATATTCTCCTTAGAACTTTCGTCACATCATCCATTACATTACCCGTTGAACACTCAGAATACTATTGGATACACGCACAAAAACTTGCACATAAGTGCCACATAAACATATGTAGCTGGAGCTACCTCGTATCATGCAACAGTCGCAATGGAGCTACTCTCAGGCTTGCTCATATAAGCTATTGATCAAGGTGCAACTACACGGGCTGCTCACAAGAGTTGTTAGGTATCCGACCACTCAAGGATTACCTAGCCATCGGTAGGACACACAAGACCATTTCCCGGAACTCAATGACATGTATCACATCCATTATGAACTCGGACCACTCAAGGAGCTCGGATGCCACATATATATCAACCTGGACCACTCAACGAGTTCAGACTTCTTAATTCCTAGTGACATGTCACTTGTATCCTAAACTATTCCTAAGGTTCAAACGGAATTCTTTCTCATATGTACATAACATTTCCATCATTCTTGCTTGTAATGTAGTGGATAATGACCACAATATCATTCATACTTAGAAGGTTATTATTAGGCATAACATTCATAACAATGATGAAAGATTTATCACTTAATGTCAACACATCAAAATATATTACATTATCACATTATTTACTTATGTACTCACAATTCATGTAATATCAAGCATTAAAATTCAAGTATATCATTGCATTATCACTGACGTGCAAACTTACCTCGAATCCGAGCACAGCTAATTAATCCATTTTAGTCCATAATTTCATAATTTCTCGATTTAAGCCCGAATCTCAGTTTTCTTGATCTAACATTTCAAATATAACTTATTTATTACTCAAATTATTCAAATTGATGCAAAAATCATACTTTTATAAATTTATATTTTTACCCCTAAACTTTCACATATTTGCAATTTAGCCCCTAGGCTCGTAAAATGATTTTTATTCAATTTCTTGGTACTTTAAGCCTATCCAAACAAATTTCATGACTACATCATCCCTCAATTTCTACTAATTCACACTTTTATGACAAAATTTATAACTTTTACAATTTAGTCCTTTTATGCATTTTTACTGAAAATAACTTAGTAAAAGTCATTTCTCTAACCATAAAATTGCATAATCTACCATTAAACATCAAAATTCACACATGTAACACATGGGTAAATTTTTAAACATCAACCCTAGCTAAAATAAATGGTAGAAATAGCTAGATCTTGTTACAAGGATTTAAAAAACGTAAAAATTATTAAAAACGGGGCAAGAACAGACTTACTATTGAGCTTGAAAAGCTTGAGCAAAACCCTAGCCATGGAATCCATGCAAATTTCAGCCAAAGGTTGAATATGAGCATAACTTTGGCTTTTATTGTCCCTTTCTATTATTTTAATTACCAAATGACCGAAGTGCCCCGAAATTAAAAATATTCTATTTCACCTATTTCGTGTCCATTTTGTCCAAAAAATTAACCAATGGTCTAATTCCATATAAGGACCTCCAATTTAAAATTTCATATCAATTAGACACCTCTAGCTTCTAGAACTTAAGATTTTTTATGAACTAAAATTTCACGGGATGATTTCGTGAAAATTTCGTCTGAAACTTTTAACGTTTGGGCACTCAATTTTACTGTGTCAGATTTGTGGTTCCGAAACCACTATTCCGACTAGGCCCTAATTTGGGACGTTACAACTCTCCCCCTTTAGGGATTTTCGTCCCAAAAATCTTGCCAGAAGAGTGGTTCGGTTTTCACATAAACTCCACTATCTCAAAACCATTGCTAAAGAATACTTAGCTCTTTAATTTCTCATACTAAATTCATGAGCAATTCTTTGTTATACGACACATTAACCGAATCTTGATTTCCCTCTGAGAATTCATGTACACAAGGGTCGAATCCATACCATCATAGAACATATATATACATCATACTTGAATCCTCTCGGATTCAAATGGTGTAGCGAGCCCGATGATCATGGCCTTAAGTTCTCTATCATTTTATACAACCCGATAGTTTACTAATTTAACATCTGGTTGTCATTAAAATTTATAGCCTCATTTAGCTTTTTCAATAATTCACGATATAAGTCCTGGATCTCAATCCGATTAACAAAAACTACAATTTAAAGAAATTCAACAATCTCAAAGATACTTAATTCCATAAGTCTGATTAGCGAAAATTCAGTACATACCGACATGATTTGCAAATTCATCAAACACTTAACAACAAGCCACATAACATCTTTCTCTTTCAAAGATAGGGATAATCTTGATATGAAATCCATAGCAATCTTATTCTCATTTCCATTCAATTACCACCACTAGCAAGAATCGTTCTGACATTACTTGATATTTGACTTTAATCTTGATAAAATTTCATGTATTCAAGCACAAAGATCATAAATGTCGAGTTCCAAACACGAACACCAATACATTACTATTGTGAGTTTTCTTGTGACATTTTGTATCAGCTCTGGATTTTCTGTCAAAGCCCTAGTGACTATATTTTGCTTTTCTCGAAGATCATACAATAACTATCTTATCATCTTCTAACAACTTTAAGCATCTATGCTATCAAATACTCAGATATGGTTATAACATTCGATACATTGAGCTATCACATTACCTTTTAGTCTTAAAACACATCACAGTCCATTTAGTGACTCATCACTGAAAAATCAAGAATTTCTTGCCCGATGTAGGCTAAACCAGGTCTAATGTTTTGATTAACAATGTTCTTGTCTATTCCAAACTTTACTAATATGCAATAGATAGTTCAACTTTCACAAGGCGATAACTTTATTATTCATAAGAACTTTAAATCATATTGAAGTTTGCTAGAAAATATATACACTTTTCATTTAGACTAACCGTCTTTTACCCTTAAAGACATGAAATTTTATTCCCAAGCATAAATATCTCATTTAATCTTTCAAACAATGACCAATACTAATTGAACAACCAAGTCGGACTTAATCATCAAGAAATGATATTTCAAGAAATCCTCTCTTCCAGTCGATAGAATGATTCAACATGTAATCATTCAAGGTTAACTTATTATGCTAATAAAAACCATTTCAAATGCATTAAATCAAGTAACAGGGATATCTCAATTGAAGGCATCAACTTCGATTAACTGACTTGAGAAAAGAATTCCACCATACCAATTGAAATTTGCATTTTCAACATTTATGTCCTTGCTGATGTCAAAATTTTCAAGATGATTTAGAGAAATCCAGATATTGGAATCACCACGTTACTATAATCAACCAGAAGCATGATCATAATTAACATAGTTATCATAGGCTAAAGAACACACTTTAGATATGAGCCATAATTGAAAATTTACGGAATAGAGATGACATGAAAAACAAGATAAAGAAGTCTAGGACAAATAAATCTAAGATGAAGAAATCCAAGATACAATATCATAATGAAAGTCCCAGAACAATGCTCATAAGAAAAAAAAATGAAGGATCTCTATAATTCCTCAGAAAAAAGAAGTCCAGAAGAATACATCAATCCAACCCATTGGAATTAAATGCTACAAGGATAATATACCTTCCCATGTATGTATCGAACAAAACATCAATTAGAAGAAACAAAATCATTACATCATGTGTATTACCTCATAAAGTCCTAATAGATCAGAGGGAAATAGAGCAATACAGATATATACTAGTCGGACTATCTATAACAGCCTATTTTTAGGGTTAATCGAAATAGTGGTTTTGGGACCACAATCCAAATTCAAAATATTTATTTTATTATTTTATTAAGGTTTACAGTATGATATAAGGATTGTGTGAAATTTTCATAAAGAAATTTTACCGTTTGAGTGGTTAATTCGGTAAAAAGGATTAAATCGCGTAAAGCGTAAAAGTTAAATTCTATAAGTTAAATGCATTAAATGACTATAGATTTTAATTTTTTGAGTACTTGAATGGTAATTATACCATTTAAGTGTTAGTGGACATTTATGGGAGTTGGTATTGTTGAAATTTGTTTTAAATTAAAAGGTTAATGTTGTAAATTATGAATAAGGTGTATTAAAATAAAGTAAACATAATGGAAGCATGCAAAAACATTTGTTTCAGCTGAATGGTGAAGAAGAAGAAGCCATTTTAGTGTTTAGGGCTCAACCATTTAAATTCTTGATTAAGGTATGTTCTTTGCCTGGTTTTTTATAACTTTTACGTTTTTTAGATTGTTGCTTTGTGTTCTAACTAGCCTAAGCCTTAATTTTTGAATTTTTCTATGATTTTTTGAAATTCCATTGATGAGTGCTTGAGCTCTTGAATGCTTGATGATGAAATATGAATTTTTGATGATAGATTAACAAGTTTTATAAAATGATATTTTACAAAAATGTCAATTAGGGATTAAATTGAGAAAATATGAAATGTTGTGGTTAAAAGTGTGAAATAAATGAAAATCTGGGCTGCTATGAAGTTTTATTAAATTCTTCTAGGCTTGGGTTTGGCCAAAATTGAATGAATTTCATTTTACGAGATTAAGGACTAAATTGTAAAAGTGTGAAACTTTAGGTGCAAAAGCGTAATTTTGCCAAAATGGGTAATTTGTGTTAAATTGAATGAATTAATGATTAAATAATTAAATTTTTGTTATTATATAGATTGAGAAAAATGAAATTTGGATCTAGAATGGGGGAAAATAAAGTATCAGATTAGTCGACCTAATTCATCATTACAACAAATGAGGTAAGCTCGTATGCAATAAGCATTGTTAAATTTATGCTTATAATGCTTTAATATCATATAAATTGTATATACATGACTATTGTAATGTCTGACGACATATCGACTAAATGTAGCACTTAGTGTGCGATTCAAAAATAGCTTCGGCTAAATGTGGCACTTAGTCTGCGGTTCTAGATAGCTTCGGCTATATACAACACTTAGTGTGTGATTCGAGATAGTTTCGTCTATGTACGGCACTTAGTGTACGAGATATTAAGCATGGCACTTAGTGTGCGAAACATTGAGAATGACACTTAATGTGCGAGATGTTGAGTATGGAACTTAGTGTATGAGACGTCAAATATGCAACAGTATTTCGTGTACATATGAACTTAATATGGATAGGTACATGTATGTACATGTATGTTATGAGTTTGAAATCAAAGAAGTTACTAAGTGTGTATATCAGCTTATGAATAAGCATGTGAAAGGCTTGTTAGAAATCATGAATTTCATGTTTTAAGTTTGAATTGATGAGTGGTAATTGTATTAGTTAAATTTGTGAATGGAATGAGAAAGGATTATGAATCTATTATATTTATTAATTTTGAATTGAGATAATGTGTTTTCACCGATGTTTAAATGAGTCGATGAGTAAAGATGATGTTAGGAAGAAATATAAGCGATTATGTGAATCAATTCAGGTGCTTGTACGGAAATCAAAAAGTAAGTGATATTTGTGAAATTCATGTGATGAGTAGGTGGAAATATATGAGATTTCCTATGAATTATTTGGCTATGTAAAGGTGATAACTATTGAATTGAATGTAGTATATCTTTATTTGTTTATGCATATGAAATTGTGGATGAATTAATAGGTTGTACTAAGATCAAACGAGCATGGAATTGTGTAGTCAAGTGAAATTCATGATTGAGTTTATAAATCAGTACATTGGAGAACGATGAAATCATATGAGTTGTATTATATCTTGTGTAATTACTTATGATATGGTTATTTGATATATGAGTTTAATATTCATACGAGCTTACTAAGCTTTATAGTTTACTTTGTGTTATTTTCTATGTTTTATAGTGATTCGAACATTCGCTTGGGTTGGAAGTCGACGAAGATCGCATTACACTATTTGGTTTTTGGTTTCGGTATTTTTATACTTGTGGCTTGGTTATATGGCATGTCTAGGCTTGAGTTGTGTGGAATGTGTTTGGTAATGTTGGTGTGTATTTGGCCATTTAAGTTGGCCTAAACTATATGTTTGATAAACGATAGATGTGATGTACGTAATGCTTTTGTGATGACATAATGTGGTAAGGTTGGTGATAGTTCAAGATGATCATTTAGTCATTTTGGTATATGATGAGTACGTACTTATGAAAAGCATGATTTTAGGCTTGATAAATGAATGGTTAATAGATTATAATAATGAGTATGGTATGTACTTTAGTATATGTTTGAATGTACAAATGGCATTGATTTCAGTAGCGAAGTGATTGAGATGTAATGACATGATTTATGCTTGAAATTGGTATGGTTGGCTACCTATTTGTGTATGATATTAGTACCATATGACTTGTTTCTTATGGTTAAGTTTTAGGTGAGAAATGTGGCTTGAAACAAGCATATTTTCATCCACATGAGCTGAGCACACGAGCGTGTGGCTCGACCGTGTGTGACACATGGCCATAGTACACGGTCGTGTGTCCTCTAGGGTAGCCCTTCGATTTAAGTTAGTATACCCTACAGACTTGGCATGACCTATACACACGGATGTGTCTACTGGCTGTGTGTGGAACATGGGCTGGCACATGGGCGTGTGCCTAGCCGTGTGATGGAAGTCAGTATGTATGCCTATTTTCATACGGTCGGGACACAGGCGTGTGGATGACAGACGGGCGTATGGTCTGGCCGTGTGAGGTAAGTTAGTGAGCTCCACAGGGTTGAGCACGGGCTGGGACAAGGCCATGTGATCCCAATTCGAATGTCCACATGGCCTGAGACACGAACCTGTCTCTAGGCTGTGTGAGTGACACGGCCGGGGCACACAGGCATATGACCCCTGCAGAGATGAAAATTTTCTATGTTTTCGAGAGATCTTCCAAGTTAACAGTTTAGTCTCGAACCTCTTCCAAGCATGTTTTAAGGTCCTGTAGAACCCTTATAAGGGACAATGTGAAGGAATGTTAAAAGTTTTAAATTGTATGTAAGATTTATGACTCGAATGTGCATAAATGTTATGATGTAAGTCCGGTAATGTCTCGAACCCTGTTCCAGGTTCAGATTCAGGTAAGGGGTGTTACACTATCAATCGTCTATGCATCATGATTACAAAACATTCCCATAGAACAAGGATTTTATTAGAAGAGCAATAGCATAGGAATAATCCCAAGAACAATTAAACATATAGAATACCTCAGAAAAAGCAACCAAAATCTGTTCAGCCATAACTGTTACACTCAGATATCTTACCCTTCAAATATTATTCCCTCAACTATTTTTGTCATCACAAATCTCGTATTATTCCTTTAACTGAAGAAAATAAGTTCAGAAGGAATTACGATTACTACATTCTTTCAGTATCGTGTCTGAATAAGTCGATTTACCAAAGTTAAGTTCTTCTCTCATTGTGATGTTTCATGAACCGAAAAATCTTTAAATCAATCTGATACCTTTCTAGTTCTATCTTTACTTATGAACTTATTCACAAATTCTGACCATATTTACTTATCATTCTAGATCTCATAAAATCCTTTATAAACACCACTCTGGGAAGGGGGTGGGGTTGTAAGGTCCCTAACTCATCTCTCATACGCATATGCATATTGCACTATTTCATCATCACAGCAACAGTTTTACAAGCATAACATTCACTTCAGGCAAACTATTATTCATATTTGTATGACACGAGCTTTCCAATTATCTTACTTAAACTGTGCACTTATGCATGCATTCTATGGATTCTGAATAACATTACTTATACCATTCATTCAATCAAACAAGTCATGCACATAGCATCATATAAGGGCCAAACAAGCATGGATAAGTATATCACAATCAAAACTTTCATCTCACACTTCATCATATATGTGTCATTTCATTCATATGAACATTAAAACAGCATGGATACTCATCGCAACATGAACTTCTATTTGTACTTTTCTGAGTTTAGGCTCATCATAATAGTACTTTATTCGGATACCTTGGCATCACATTTAACATGGTCGATGTAGCTCGGTTAGAGAGTACCTCTGTCCAAACAAGATGGTTTTCATTCGCGTCGGGAGACATCACACAATCATAGATTTTTGGCATGTATAGCTAGACTTTAATGCATGCTAGGTTAGTCTGAGAACCCACTAAATCTTAGCTCTAATACCACTAAATGTAACACCCCTTACTCGTATCTGACGCCGAGACAGGGTTCGAGGCATTACTGGACTTAAACATATACATACATGTAAAATTGGGCCATAAAATTTCAACCAATTCAAAAACATTCAAAGACATGCATATCATCCCTTATACGGGCCTACGAGACCCAAAACATACATCGGGGCGGTTCAAGACTAAACCGAGAACTTTTAAAAATTATACAACACTTAGAGAAATTTTCCATGTATAGAGAGTCACACGCCTGTGTGGCTTGGGACACGTCCGTGTCCTCAGCCCGTGTAACTCTCTATTTATTACATCATCACCAAATAAGGGTAACATGGCCAAGTTACACGCCCGTGTGTTAGGCCGTGTCCTCCACACGGTTGAGACACACGGCCGTATCTTTGCCCGTGTGGCCAACACTTAGGCTATTTTCCAAGCCTTGGTCAACCATAATCCCTCACACACTTATACAACATCAAAGGCATAGAACATGATATCCAATTAAAGATTAAACATCCTCAATTAAGTTACAAACATAATATTTGCATGTCATCATACTTGTGTTTCTCATACTCATTTTATACCAAGTCTAGACATACCAAACCATATTCATTTGGCCTTGTCATCTTCATTTACATCATTAACTTACTTTAAATTTACACTTTTATACTAAGAATATGGTCACATCTATTGATCAAAGTTGATCCATTGAATATACATACCAAATCATACATCCATCGATATCAAGCCATCACAACATGCACCTCATCAATACATTAGAACAGTCAACCAAAATCAATTAGGTTTACAACCCAATGATCAAATATAAGCCATATCTCATGGCTCTATACAAATGAATCATTATAAGTCAACTCAATTGACCAAATCAGGAAACACATATCAAAAAGTCCTAAGTCTCTATACATGCCACTCACTTGAAAACACTTATGATTTATTAATACCTCGGCTTGATAACTTGATAGTGTGATGCTACATCTAACGATCTCCAACCTCGAGCTAACCTAACAACACTAAAAGAAATGGAAAGGAGAGGGGTAAGCTTTATAGCTTAGTAAGCCCGTATGAAAACAATAATAAGCAATTTATTAACATGCTTTTGCCAAATTCTTACAACATGTTCTCTTGGTAATACAATCAAAAGTACACATAATTCCACTATTTTCTGATATTCCAGTAAAACTGTCTACTCAAGTCATAGTCACTAAATTATTTGTAACTTGAGATACAAAAATCTAAATTAAGATCCGCTAATTTTCCCTGAAATTAGACTCATATATCTTCTTACCATAAAATTTCTAAAATTTTTGGTCTACCAACAAGTACAGTTTATTCTTCAAAGTTACTCCTGTTCTGCTGTTTGACGGCTTTGATCTTTCTTTACTAAAATTTATTTATCTCTTAGTATGGGAACTGAATGATGTTCCTGTCTACTTCTCTTGAAAATAGACTCAGTAAGAACTTAGTCATATAAATTCTAACCCATAATTATTCTTGTACACTTTTTAGTGATTTTCTAAAGTTAAGACAAGGGAGTCTGGAATCACTCTGACTCTGTTTCACAAAAATTCAAATATCTCATAATACGAAATTCTTTTACTTACAGCATTTCCTCTATGTGAAACTAGACTCAATAAGCTTTATTCAATTTCCATAAATTTTGGTAGATTTTCAAAGTCACAACTTTGCTGTCTAAAACTGTTTTAGTGCAATATCATGATAACTATCATATGATGACATAATAAACATAATCATAATCATAAACATAAGTTTATTTATCATTCAAAACATTTGAGTTGCTTATCACCCACATGCCACTTTATCATGAAACATTATATATCAAGGCATTACTCGTGAGTTTAGTTTACATACCTGTACCAACTTGTAATGCAACATATAATCATAACTTCCTTAACATATTCTCCTTAGAAATTTTGTCACATCATCAATTACATTACCCGTTGAACACTCAGAATACTATTGGATACATGAAAACTTGCACATAAGTGCCACATAAACATATGTAGCTGGAGCTACCTTATATCCTGCAACGCTCGCAATGGAGCTAGTCACGGGCTTGATCATATAAGCTATCGATCAAGGTGCAACTACATGGGCTGCTCACAAAAGCTGTCAGGTATCCGACCACTCAAGGATTACCTAGCCACTGGTAAGACACACATGACCACTGCCCGGAACTTAATCACATGTATCGCATCCATAATGAACTCAGACCACTCAACGAGCTTGGATGCTCGCATCCATAATGAACTCAAACCACTCAACGAGCTCGGATGCCACATAGATCATAAACCCGAACCACTCAATGAGTTCAGACTTCTTAATTCCTAGTGAGATGTCACTTGTATCCTAAACTATTCCTCAGGCTCAAACAAGATTCTTTCTCATATGTACATAACATTTCCATTATTCTTGCTCGTAACATCGTGGATAACGACCACAATATCATTCATACTTACAAGGTTATCACTAGGCATAGCATTCATAATAATGATGAAACATTTATTGTAACACTCCTTACTGAAGTCTGAGGCCAGGACTGGGCACGAGGCATTACCTGACTTAAACGCATGTTTACAATCATTTCCAAGTTGTAAAAACTAGATCAAATTTAAAACTTTTCACTCTTAATCTAGAAATTCTTAATATGTGCCTACGAGGCCCAAAACACACTTTGGAAATGATATGGGGTTAATCTGAACACCTTTGAAAACTTTGAAAAAAACTGTCTCCTGAATCAGGGGCACACGCCCGTATGAAAGGGCATCACTCCTGCGTGGCCATTTTGACATGGCCGTGCTAAAGGCCTGCGTGGTTCACACGGCCTAAGCACAAGGGACATGCCCGTGCCCCAAACCTGTGTGGAATTAATAATAAATTCGAACCTACAAGGGTTTTCACACGACTGGGCACATGCCCGTGTCTATAGCCCGTGTCGTAGCCCATGTGTAAAAACCTTGACATTCTATTTTTGACGTCAGCAGCCAATTAGGGCCACACGGCCAAGGCACATGCCCTTGGCCAGAAGTTGTGTCCTCCACACGGCTGAGACACATGGTCGTGTCTCTACCTATGTGTTTACTACCATGCATACTGACTTGCAAATTCGAGGTGCAAGGGACATACAGCCGAACCACACGCCCATAAAGTTGACCGGGTATCACATATGGCCTAGGCATATGCCCGTGTGTCTAGGCTTGTGGACAAAAATAGGCTATCGACCAAACCTTTTTGCCACCCTTACTTACATCAACCTACAAAAACAATTCATACCACCAAGCCACACAGCACACAGCAATACAAAGCCAATTCAACCACAACAAGATATTTAATACAATCACATTACACTTTAACAACCTCACAAGTACTTGATTAGTTATGCAATTTACTCATCTATGAAATCATAATCATTTGTATATAAATCATGATAGTATTAGCCATTATCCTTGCTATTATACAAAATAAAGGGGTTTCACCCCAAGCCAACACATTTGGCCAATTAACAATGACACAGAACTCAAAGACAATATCTTATACATGCCATAATCAAAATAAAAGAACTAACTATACCAAGTGCTTCAAATGATAGTGTGAACAAGGCCTCTGACATTCTTTGATCCACAGACTAACTTGGTAGCACTACAAGGAAATGAAAAGGAAGAGAAGTAAGCACAAAGCTTTGTAAGTCGTATGTAAATAATGAAATAACTACAAGTTACCATAAGGGATCATACTCCCAACATATCTCGATTTGCACATGAAAGTAAGGATTCATAATCACTACTTGCTCATATTTGTTTCTCATCAATCATACAACTGATAAACGCCAAATTATACATGTTTTTACCCCAAATACTTAGCATATTTATGGATGTTTACTATTAGATTTGTGGATTTTGGTGCTCTTAATCCGGTTATTTCATGTTTTGTACTCAGGAGAGCACCAAGGGTCAAAAGGAGCCAAAAACGAGCTAAAAAGAGACAAAACGGACCAAATCGAGAAGACCAAACGACCTAAGCCTTGCCACACGGGCAGCTCACACACCCGTGCCTTTCGAGGGTGTCGACCAAGGTTTATAAAACTCAAACGGCCTGGCCATTGAGCCTACATGGCCATGGTAATTTAACGGATCGAACACGACCTGGCAACCACGTCACACGGCCGTGGCACACGGGCGTGTCCTTTTTTCAAGGAGTTGTATTTTACACAAAAAAAGGATACTTAGGGGGCAAGGAAGCCAATCAAAAGCCTATATAAACGCCCTAAGTATGACCTAGAGAGCGGCTCTCTCCAGAACTTTTCTGGAACACAGAACCACACGTCGGGAATTGCTTGAAGGAAGCCAGACGGTCCATCTCAAAAGCCAGAGCTACTCCAAGACTGAAGATCTCTCTCAGAATTCCTTCAGGGGTTTTAGAGTTTTCTTTATGTTTTGTTATTTTCATACTTTTGAGATGTACTCTTATTTTATTATGAACTAAAACCTCGTAGATACCTAAGAGGGATAAAACCTATGATGGATCTTGTTATTATTATCTGAACTGTATGATAAATACTTGATTTGTTCTTAATTATGTGTTCTTAATGCTTGAGTTAATATTCCGGGTATTAATTCATGATTTGATGTGCTTATGCAGAGGAGGAATAGACCCTGCCTAAGAGTAGATTTGGCATAATTAAGCAGAGTTAATTGGGCGCCTAAAAATAGGGTTATTAGATTTTGCCAGATTAGGGTGAAACCTAATATAAGATTCCATAGATCGAGCTAATGCAACCCTAGAGTGTTAATTAGAGAAAAGTCTCAGTTATTCAATCTAGGGGTTAGAGGTTATTAGTCTTGAATAGGGATAATAACATAGGTTAGAGAGTCTCACGGATCAAGTCAAGTGAATAAATCATCCGGTTCAGAGTCAGATAACAAGTGAAATCTAGGTAGATTCCTTATTGCGTGTCGTCTTTATCAATTACTTTTCTTCAAGTCCTTTTCCAAACTTTCTCTTTGCTTTGATTAAATTAGTTGATTAGTTTAGTTAATTAGTTTAATAAACAAACCCTATTATTCTTAGGCTAGATAATAAAAAGATAGTTATTACTAGTACTTTTGGTTCCCTTGGGTACGATATCCTGGTCTTGCTGTTACTATACTATTATTCGATAAGTGCGCTTGCCTTTTCGTAGTGATAATAGTTAGTCTAGGTTTGATTTTCATTATAAAAATTTATTACTTGTTACGAATCACTGCGATCAAGTTTTTGGCGCCGTTGCCAGGGAACTGAAATATTAGGAACACTAAATTTTTATCACTTTAGCCATTTATTTTTCTTGCAATTTAATTTAATTTTATTATTATTATTTATTAATTTACTTTTTCTTTCTCTTGACAGGTTTTTATAGTTTATGACTAGAAGAAACCCGTCAGGACCCTTACTTTTTGACGAAGAAATCGATCAAACAGTTCGTAGAAATCAAAGAAAAATAAGGCGTAGTTTATGATTCACAGAAAACGAACAAGAAGACAATACTCAACCTCCAACCGACGAGATGACTGAAAACCAAGACAATCAGCTGCCTCCTGCAATTGCAGCTAATCAAAATCCTGCTCCACGTACTATGTATGACTATGCTAAACCATCTTTAAGAGGAAATGAATCAAGTATAGTTAGACCTGCTATTGCTGCGAATAATTTTGAATTGAAACCTAACACTATTCAAATAATACAATAGTTTGTTCAATTTGATGGTTTACAGGATGAAAATCCCAACACTCACTATGCAAATTTCCTGGAATTTTGCGATACATTCAAAATTAGTGGCATTTCTGATGATGCCATTCGTCTTCGATTATTTCCTTTCTCACTGAGAAACAAAGCTAAACAGTGGTTAAACTCGTTACCACGAGGGTCTATCACTACTTGGGAGCAAATGACCGAGAAATTCTTACTAAAATATTTTTCACCGGCTAAAACCATTAAATTACGCAATGATATCTCTTCTTTTGTGCAGATGGACTTAGAAACACTTTACGATGCATGGGAGAGATACAAGGATTTATTGAGAAGGTGCCCTCACCATGGGTTACCTCTATGGCTGCAAGTTCAAACGTTCTACAATGGTGTGAATCCCTCGACAAGACAAATGATTGACGCAGCTGCTGGTGGAACCATCAACAATAAAACACCAGAAGATGCCTATGAATTTATAAAGGAGATGTCACTGAATAACTATCAGTGGCAAGTTATGAGGACAAAGTCGACAAAAATAGTCGGTGTTTATGACATCGATTCAGTCACCATGCTCTCTAATCAGGTAGAACTTTTCAATAAAAAGATTGATAGTTTTCTTGGTTCTACACAGGTACATCCAGTAATGAGGTGTGACTTAAGCGGAGGAGGTGTGCATACAGAATACCAATCCTTCAATCCTACAATTGAAGAAGAACAAGTCAACTATATGGGTAACAATAACTTTCAATCTCAAAATAACCCATACAGCAACACCTATAATGCAGGTTGGAGGAACCACCCAAATTTTTCCTAGGGAGGTCAAGGGAATCAAAAGCCACAAAATCCTTAGGGTTTTCAACAGCCACTTTATCAACAAGAGAAGAAGCAGAACCTTCAAGAGATGCTTTCAAAATTCATCTCAGTGTCAGAAACCCGTTTCCAAAATACCGAGACAGCACTTAAGAATCAACAAGCATTGATCCAAGGACTCGAAACTCATATAGACCAGTTATCCAAACTAATCTCCGAGTGACCACAAGGTAGCTTACCAAGTAATACAGAACCTAATCCGAGGGAACACCTCAATGCAATTAGTGCCCAAGATAAGGAAGGATTCATTGCACCTGAGCCAAAATTATAGCAAGACAATGCGATGAACAAAGGTCGAGAAGAGGTAAACGATGATGATCCTAAACAGGTAAGTACGAATTATGAACCTCGTGTGCCATATCCTAAAGCGATGATGAAAGACAGAATAGAAGAACAATTCGGTAAGTTTGTCAAACTCTTAAAGAAATTACATATTAACTTACCCTTTATTGAAGTTCTTTCCCAGATGCCCAACTCAGCAAAATTCTTAAAGGAACTTCTGGCTAATAAAAGGAAATTAGACACTACATCGCATGTGGAACTCAATGCAGTCTGCTCAGCTATTCTGAAGAATAAGCTACCTAACAAATTGAAAGATCCAGGGAGTTTTACAATTCCTTGCTTAATTGGTAGTTTATCTGTGAATAATGCTTTAGCTGATCTAGGGGGAAGTATAAATGTTATGCCGTATAAAATGTTTAAACGACTAGGTCTCGGTAAACCCAAATAGACTAGGATGAGCATACAATTGGCTAACAAAACAGTTCAATTTCCTAAGGGTATTGTTGAAGATGTTCTCGTTAAAATTGATAAATTTATTTACCCAGTAGACTTTGTCGTCTTAGATATGGATGAGGATAACGAGGTACCTTTAATTTTAGGACGACCATTTTTAGCAACTGCCAGAACCATTATTAATGTAGGCACAGGGGAGCTAACACTTCGTGCAGGTGACGACGCAATAACACTCCAAGTACGTGGCTCAGTCAAAACCCCTAAGACTCAGGATAATGCTATAAAAACTATCAATGATAAAACTAATATTCAATCGTCCTTGCAAGAACCTTCTCAAACCAAGACAACAGAGACAGTACGCTACTATCATGAAAAGAACAAAGACGTCCATAAAGAATGAAGGCTACGGATAGAGGAGCTAGATGAATGGCGAGAACACAAACCGAGAACACATGATAAACCGAAACTACTCCAAAACAAGCCCGATACCTCTCCTAATAAACTTAAGGTAGGCGATAAAGTTTTACTAGATGCCGTTGATCCTCACATTGTCACACCACACCGAATGAGGAAATCCCTATTACGGTACTCAGTATTTTTTCATTCGGTACAGTGGAGGTGAGTCATCCCAAGTTCGGTACTTTTAAGGTAAACAACACCCGATTAAAACCTTATTTTAAGATTGACAGCACGAACGAGGAGTATGAACTCCTCAAACCACCATGATAAATCAACGGAGAGGTAAGTCGAGCTTACACTATAAATAAGCGGTTCTCGGGAGGCAACCCTAGCACTAAAATATTTTGATTCTAACACTTCGAATCATTAAATTTATCTTTGAATTGCAAAGTTTTTCAGCACACATGGCTAGGCACAAGGGCGTGCCTGAAGCTATGGCCAAATAGGGGAAGAGACACGACCGTGCGAGACGGCCGTGTTGAAGCAGGACATGATTTCCCCAAAATAAGGAGTGCGATAAATCCCCACGGCCGTGCGACATGGCCGTGGGTGAACTTGATAGGAACAACACAAGCGTGGAATAGAAAACCACGGGCGTGCCAGGGACAAGGCTCGATTCTGTTTCTTTGACATGGGCGTGCGACACGCCCGTGCCATTCAGCCGTATACAACGATACACGGGCGTGGTACCATAACACACGGGCGTAGGAGAAGCGAACAACGTGAGGCACAGCCATGCGATAGGGCCGTGTGCCACACTGCCCAAGACACACGGGTGTGTGATAGTAGCCGGGCACGACCACATTTGAAAAAATTTGAAAAACACGGGCTACCCAGACAGCACACGGGTGTGGCCCTAGGCCGTGTGCCCCTCCCCTATATAAACAAACCATTGTTCATCTTCTTCCTCCATTCAAAAACCTAGCCGAAATCCACCCTCCCCCAACCCCTACTCCCTATTCCGACCACCATTCCCTAGATTCTCAGTTCCCCAACCCCCAACCACCCTCAAAGTCACTCCACTTGCATTCATCCCCATTTTCCCCTCCCTATACCCTCCATTTTTCCCACCACACGGTTTCCTCTCTACGTCACATGCCCATGCTCGCCATCACACGCCTGTACACCGCCTTACAACAGCCCTTAGTTCACTTTCTTAACCTTGTTTTTCCAATTTGTGTTGTTACATTAGTATTTTTCATGCTTTACATAGATACTGTTACTATTACAAATATGTTTTAGACAAGTTAAGAATTTTCTTTAGAATTTTCTATATTTGACTTATTTAAAACACTAACTAGCATATACTAGTTTTAGGCCTATTGCTTAACTATTTATGTATCTTAGATTCTATCAATGCTCATGTATTTTCAGGTATATTATGTCGTCATCAAGGGACAAGAAGGCCGTGGTCCCATCTCAAAGAGACATAGTGGATCGGGTTCTTCATCGGTATGAGCTACAACTAAAGTTCGGCACCCATTCCTTGAGTTTCCAAAAGCTTCGCATGAGGAGCTATTTCAAATACTACGTGCACGACCCATCACCACAGGTCGTATCACCGACTGGGTTGCCGTAGAGCAAGTCTAGCTCGCTGATGCCATCCGCGCCCTCTTGTCTACAGACCCATGGGAACGGTTCTTCGCTATTACCGAGCCCACTTATTTAGAGCTAACCTAAGAATTATGCTCTACTATTCATTTACAGGTGGTGATGAAGAACAATGACGACCCAAGCACCATTCACTTCCGATTAGGCGGTCTAGTTCGTGCGATGAGTGTCCCAGAGTTTGGAGTTGCTCTGGGACTTTACACCGATGAGTTTGTGGAGGAGGAGGACATGAATGCACTCCCACGCAATATCCACATCTCCCCCTCCTTGTGCTGGAAGGCTTTGGCACCACTCTCTTCCGCCTATGACCCCAGCCGCTCGAAGGCCTCAGCTCTCCCCCCTTCCCTTCACTATCTCTATGCCATATTGGCTCACACATTGACCGGGAGGAGAGAGAGCACTGGCGTCGTCAACACCCACGACGCCTACTATTTATGGTGCATGGCGAACGCACACGTGACTGATTTGGCATACTTCATTGCTTTCGCCATTCGCCATCAGACTGAGTGGCATCGGAAGGGAGTGATCTCCATCGGCCTCTACATGACACGCCTTGCCAGACACTTCGGCCTCCTCGACACCGTGGCCCAGTCATCCGCGCTTACCCTGATAGGTCAGATATCCCCATAGGGCATCATGACTATGTTAGACATGAGGTTGATCGAACGTCGATGTGGGACCGATCCTCCTCAGTACCGTCTCTCTCATGCCATTAACGAGGAGGATCTTGAGGACATCCCTGATGATGTTCCCCCATAGCATGAGGAGCCTTCCACCGCGTCATCTAGGGAACGACCAGTTCATGCAGCTGCTTCAGTGGCGCACCTTTCCGACCGACTCGCTCACTTCAAGCAGTATTGCACTACACAGTTCGAGATGATTCACGAGTGAGATCGGCGACGAGACCGACAGATGGATGACATGCAGGCCATGATGCAGCAGCTGTGCCAGCACTTCCACATCGACACTCCAGCACCACCATCTGAGGACCCCACCGATGAGGATTATTGAATCCTCTTATTTTTTATTTTTATTTTTATGTTTATTTTTTGTTATAAAGACATATCTATATTAGTAAATTTTATTTTTTTCCCATTTTCTGGTCTTTTTAACAAGTAATTCCACTATGCTCTATTCCACATCAACTCTTAATAAGCTCTTCATGATTCTACAGACTTCCAAGCAAAGCTGCTAGAAATATTTTACGGAATGAGGAAACAAATTGGGAATAATACCTAGCGAGTGCCATGTTCAATGACCCAATTTCTTCATCTAGCCAAGAACAGTGGCCACTACCATTTTCCCCAAACACTCCATCCTCAGAATCAAGCTCCGTATCCTTCTAACAGGGAGTTTCACCTTTTTCCCTCTTATGATTTTCTTTATGTTGAATAGTCTATCTTTGTACATTGAGGGCAATGTACATCTTAAGTATGGGGAGGTGAACATGAAACCTAACTTTTTGCATTATTCTCTAATCCCTGAATTTGGTCTTGTGTTTAAGTGATGTTGTCATAATCCTGATCGAATGAATCCTGATTGATCTATAATTATTATTGATATGTCATGAATTAGACCAAGGGAATTATGCATGATTATTTGATTGTAGGACATTAGAGAATCAAGCATGATAAGTTGATAATTTGAGGACTAAAATTTTTAGGGTATTTTCCTGAATTGAGGTATTATCTTGAAATCTCAAGTATACAGGAATGACATCAAAAGCCAAAATTTTTGGTGAGATTTTTGAGCCTTTTGAGCATATAGCTTTCTTTCTTGCTCACTTCTTTTGTGGTTTGAGTGTGTCAACATTGAACTGTTATTCTAGAACTTGCTCCGATTATACATGTCAAGATCACATGTATGATTTGATATACTGAGATAATAAAGGCACTTAGGATTTAACCCACTTACTCTATAAAAAGCCTTCCCATATAATTAAGCCCTTAGTGAACCCCCGTTGAGCCTTCTAACCCTTTTTCATTGATTAACCCTCGTCATTAACCCATTAACCCATTATTGTTGAAATCCTCTTACTTAATTTGACCCTTTTTATCGAGATTGAATTTAATATTGTTACCTCACTATGTTCACCATTTTTTATTACTGAATCATGAATTATAATTTCTGTATTGTATTAACTTGATTTGTTCTTAAAAAAAAAGTGTGTAATTCTCAGCAAGCTGAAGTTTTCATGAACTCGTGTAAAATAGTTTTAGCTATTTGTTTGTGATTCAATGATTAAGTTTTTGACAGTGGGGTAACATATTGAAATTATCTCGATTCTAACCCCTGTTCTTCAACCTATATCCATACCTGTAACCTAAACCCCATGACAACCATGCAAAGACCTTTTGATTAGTATATCATATCATTTACAAGTGGTGGAGATATGATTTTCATGCAAGCCTATGGTAATAACTTTTCATGTTAGACAATCAAGTGCTTAATCTTGACCCTTAAACACTTTGAGTGATTTGAGTGAATCTTTAGTGAGGATGTCATCTCTTGTGTATTTAGGACTAAAATTAATTACTTAAAGGAAGGAGCTTACCTATAATTTTATTATTGAGATATCCGATTTAGATTCTTTGAGGCTTTTAATGCCCCTACAGTTAAATTCTCACTGTATAAATTTTCGTGGAATAGTTTGTAACATTATCAGTAATGATTATGTGATTGAAAAGAATGAATTCTGGCAGTAAGTGAGAATTTGGCTTGAGGACAAGCAAATGCTTAAGTGTGGGGGTATTTGATAAACACTAAATTATACATGCTTTTACCCCAAATACTTAGCATATTTATGGATGTTTACTATTAGATTTGTGAATTTTGGTGCTCTTAATACGGTTATTTCATGTTTTGTACTCAGGAGAGCACCAAGGGTCAAAAGGAGCCAAAAACGAGCTAAAAAGGGACAAAACGGACCAAATGAGAAGACCACACGGCCTAAGCCTTGCCACACGGGCAGCTCACAAGCCCGTGCCTTTCGAGGGTGTCGACCAAGGTTTACACAACTCACATGGCCTGGCCATTGAGCCCACATGGCCGTGGCAATTTAATGGATCGAACACAGCCTGGCAACCACGTCACACGGTCATGGCACACGGGCGTGTCCCTTTTAGAAGGAGTTGTGTTTTACACGGAAAAAAGGATACTTAGGGGGCAAGAAATCCAATCAAAAGCCTATATAAACACCCTAAGTATGACCTAGAAAGTGGCTCTTGCCAGAACTTTTCTGGAACACAGAACCACACGCCGGGAATTACTTGAAGGAAGCCAGACGATCCATCTTAAAAGTCGGAGCTACTCCAAGACTGAAGATCTCTCTCAGAATTCCTTTAGGGGTTTTAGAGGTTTCTTTATGTTTTGTTATTTTCATACTTTTGAGATGTACTCTTATTTTATTATGAACTAAAACCCCTTAGATACCTAAGGGGGATAAAACCTATGATGGATCTTGTTATTATTATCTGAATTGTATGATAAATACTTGATTTGTTCTTAATTATGTGTTCTTAATGCTTGAGTTAATATTCTGGGTATTAATTCATGATTTGATGTGCTTATGCAGAGGAGGAATAGACCCTGCCTAAGAGTAGATTTGGCATAATTAAGCAGAGTTGATCGGGTGCCTAGAAATAGGGTTACGAGATTTTTCCGGATAAGGGTGAAACCTAATATGAGAGTCCATAGATCGAGCAAATGCAACCCTAGAGTGTTAATTAGAGAAAAGTCTTAGTTATTCAATCTAGGGGTTAGACGTTATTAGTCTTGAATAGGGATAATAACATAGGTTAGGGAGTCTCACGGATCAAGTCAAGTGAATAAATCGTCCGGTTCAGAGTCAGATAACAAGTGAAATCTAGGTGGATTCCTCCTTGGGTGTCATGTTTATCAATTGCTTTTCTTCAAGTCCTTTTCCAAACTTTCTCTTTGCTTTGATTAAATTAGTTAATTAGTTTAGATAATTAGTTTAATAAACAAGCCCTTTTATAGTTAATTAGTTTAGATAATTAGTTTAATAAACAAGCCCTTTTATTCTTAGGCTAGATAATAAAAAGATAGTTATTACTAGTACTTTTGGTTCCCTTGAGTACGATATCCCGATCTTGCCATTACTATACTATTATTCGATAGGTGCGCTTGCCTTTTCGTCGTGATAATAGTTAGTCTAGGTTTGATCTTCACTATAAAAATTTATTACTTGTTACGAATCACTACGATCAACAACAATGGTTTGAACTTACATTTCATAATTCGTGTAAAATACCCAAGCAGTCATAGGCACAACTTACTCACTTTCCTCCCTTACTAAACATAGAACGTAAATGAAGCTCGTGTTTCATAATTCTCATTTAAGTACATGTACCACTCACCACATGGTCATAAGTTCTCTCATTTCGATATAAATCATAAATCTCCTGTTGAACCATTTGGAATACTGTAGGATATTCAGTAGCCCCAAACATGGGAGAAGATGCCGACGCGATGCCCTAGACATGGTCTTACACTGGCTAGCATATCAAGGTCAATGCCATGTCCCAGACAGGTTTTAAACTGACTTTCATATACCGGGGCCAATGTCGTGTCTTAGACAGGTCTTACACTGGCTCTCATCTATCGGTGTTGATGCCATGTCCCAGACAGGTCTTACACTAGCTCGTATATCTCAAGGCTGATGCATGTCCCAGACATGTCTTACACTAGCTCTTATCTAAATGCCGATGCATGTCCCAGACATGTCTTACACTGGCACTCGTAATGTGGCCGATTTATATCCTAAACATTCTTACATTAGCACACATATCACCCAATGTCATGGCATGAATATCCAATCCTATTCCTAATGTTCAACCGGGAGTCTTTATTACATTAATTTCTCAACATGCATGCTCATATTCACAATCAAAACAATTTATGCAATATCAATTCAATCACACATCATAACAATATTTTTGCATTATTAACATACAACTTACCTTGGATTGTAAAACGTAAGCCACTAGTCGAATTAATCGACTTGCTTAGCTTTCCCCTGGTCTAGGTCTAAAATAATAAAAATTCACTCATTTAATCACTAAAAAAATTTAGACAATCAAAAATTCACATTTATGATAAAATGACCATTTGCCCCTAGAATTTGACAAAATGACCATTTTGCCCCTAGGCTTGAAAATCGATTTTTATCAAATTTCTTCATGTCTTAAGCCTAGCCAAACCTTTTTTACTCTTATAGCAACCCAAAATTTCCATTATTTCACCACATTACTATCTATTTTACAAATACTACAAACTAGCCCGTTTTAAGTGTTTTTCATGAACACCACTTCATAAAAGTTGTTTATTAAGCAACTAAGATTCATTTTCTTCCATAAAATTTCAGCAAACATCATAAATTCTCTCATGGTGAATCTCTAAGCTTTCAATGATTTTGCAAAATAGTCCTTCAATAGTTAGCTTATGCTACAAGGGCTCTAGAAGTACCAAAATCATCAAAAATAACCATCTAAATCACTTACTTGAGAAAGGAATAAGTGGCTGAAAGTTTCAAGCTCCCATGGCTATTTCTTGGAGGAAAATTTGATGGAAGAAGGAAGAGAGAAAAAAGATGACAACATTTTCTCTTTATTTTATTTATTAGTCAAATACATCACCTGATGCCAACAACCCTCGATTTTTTTGACTTTCTCTGTCTCAATCGCTGGCTATGCCTTAAAAATTGGCCTATTAGCATATTAAATACCCATACTTTATAATATATGGCCATTTAACACCATTTGCTAGCAATTCACAACTTTTTCCCTTTATACGATTTAGTCCTTTTTCAAAATTAAGCTTCCAAGCGCTAAGATTAATCCATCAAATTTTTTATGCACTCATATAATCATGCTATAACACCAAATTAATAATAAAAATAATTTCTCCGACTTCGAATTTATGGTCTCGAAACCATTTTTCTGATTAAGCCCAAAATCGGGCTGTTACAATTCTCTCTCTTAGGGATTTTCGTCCTCAAAAATCTTACCGGTGAATTGATTCGGGTATTGGTCTCTCATGGTCTCCTCAAGTTCCCATGTGGCTTCTTTGACCCCATGTCTATGTCATAGGACTTTCACAAGTGCTATACCTTCTGAGCCAAAATCTTAACCGACTCTTCGCCATAAGTCATGTCCGGTTGAATCTCAACCTTTGTTGGCACGATCATATGCGAAGGATCCGATCTATATCGACGTAACATGGACACATGAAACACGTCATGAATCCTTTCCAACTCTGAGGGAAAAGCGAATCGGTAGGCAATAGGCCCTACACTCTCGATAATCTCATAAGGTCCTATGAAACGAGGACTCAACTTGCCCTTTCTACCGAATCTGAGGACTTTCCTCCACGGGGATACTTTCAAAAACACCTTATCACCGACTTGAAACTCGATCTCTTTTTGTTTCAAATTCGCGTAGAATTTCTGTCTATCCGAAGCGGCTCTCAAGCAATCACGAATCACCTTAACCTTTTCTTTGGTCTCTTTGACTAAATCAACCCTGTGAGTCTGATTGTCTTTAAGTTTCATCCAATACAAGGGTTCCCGACACTTGCCTCCACATAAAGCCTCATAAGGCACCATTTTCAGACTTGACTGATAACTATTGTTGTAGGTGAATTCAACCAATGGTAAGCACCTTTCTCAATTGCCTCAAAACTCGAGAACACAACACCGCAACATGTCTTCTAAATTTTGAATTACTCTTTTTGAATGACTGTCGGTTTGCGGGTGAAATGCCATACTAAAATTTAGTTTTGTTCCCAATGCCTCTTGTAACTTTTTTTAAAACCGCGAGGTAAATCTCGGGTCTCTACCTGAAACAATCGACAAGGGTACACCATAAAGTCTCACGATCTCAGAAACATACAATTCAACCAATTTCTCAAGGGAATAGTCGATACACACCGATATAAAATGTGCCGACTTGGTAAGCCTATTAACAATAACCCAAACAGAATCTTTTTTCCTTGGCGTCAAAGGCAACCCTGACACAAAATCCATGGTTACACGGTCTCATTTCCACTCGAGAACCAATACAGGTTGAAGTAAACCCAAAGGTACTTGGTGTTCGGCCTTCACTTGCTAACAAACTAGACACTTAGAAACAAACTAGACATTTTTTTCAAGTTGTTATACGTTTTCACGCTACTCGGATGGATAGACAAGTAACCACTATATGCTTTTCGTACAATCCTCTGAATAAGCTCATTGTCCTTCGGTACACAAATCCTATCTTTAAACATGATACACCCATCAGTACCAATTTGAAAGCTTGATTCACAAACTGTCTTGCTCTAAATCATCTTGGCTTGCAACTCTTTATCACCCTTCTGAGCTTCATAGATCTCTTGAAGGAACATTGGTCTAGCTCTCAGTTTTGCTATAACCGAACCATCATTGGCTACAGACAACTGAGTGTTCATGGTCCTCAAGGCGAATAATGACTTTCTACTCAGAGCTTCGGTGACTACGTTTGCTTTTCCCAAGTGGTAGTCGATTATCAACCGTAGTCTTTTATCAAACCCAACCATCTCCGCTGCTGTAGGTTCAACTCCTTCTGAGTCATCAAATACTTGAGGCTCTATGAATACTTGACATTTCTCACCATACAAATGGTGTCTCCAAATTTTCAACGCGAACACGATGACGGCCAACTCTAAATCATGTGTTGGGTAGTTTTTCTCATGTGGCTTTAGTTGTCTCGAAGCGTAAGCTATGACCTTACCTTCTTTCATGAGTATGCACCTCAATCCATTCAAGGAGGCGTCGTTATATACCAAAAATTCCTTTCTCAGTTCCGGTTGCACTAAAACTGTCAATAATGTCTTAATGTCTCAAAACTCTATTGGCACTTATCATTCCACTCAAACTTGACCTCTTTTTGTAGCAGTCTAGTCATGGGAGTAGCTATCATCGAGAACCCTTTAACAAATCATCTGTAGTACTTAGCTAAGCCCAGAAAGCTTTTAATCTCTGACACATTCCTTGGCGGTTTCCACTCTACAATAGCTGAGATCTTACTTGGGTCAACTCTAATTTTGTCACCCGACACTATGTGTCCTAAGAATCTAACCTCTCGGAGCCAAAATTCCCTTTTACTAAACTTGGCATACAGCTGCTTATCCCTCAAGGTCTGCAAAACAGTTCTCAAATGCTCCGCATGTTCACTCGCATCACGAGAATAAATTAATATATCATCGATAAAGACCACCATGAACTTATCTAAATACAGCCGGAAAATACAGTTCATCAAGTCCATAAACACTGCAGGGGTATTCGTTAAACCAAAGGGCATAACAAGGAACTCATAGTGCCTATACCTCATCCTAAACGTGGTTTTCGGTACATCTTGGTCCTGTACTCTTAGCTGGTAATAACCAGACCTTAAATCTATCTCGGAAAACACAACGGCTCCTTTCAATTGGTCAAACAGATCATCTATGTAACACCCCGTACCCGAGTCCGTCGCCGGAGTCGGACACGAGGGGTTTGCAGACATAAATCACTTCTTCGCACAATCCATTTTAAATTTTCCAGGCAAGCTGGCTAACTGCGTCACTGTCACCTTAAAAATCATATCTTGAGTTTCACAACTCGAAAATCAGCTTCGTGATTTTTCCCTGAAACTATACTCATATAGGCATCTACAAATTTTTTTCTAGAATTTTTTGTAAGGCCAATTAGTACAGTTTATTAGTCAAAGTCTCCCCTGTTACAGGGATCGACTACACTGACCTTCATGCATTACGATTTGGATATCTCCCTGAACAGAGCTTCAATACTGATGCTGTTTGTTTCTATAGAAACTAGACTCAGAGAGGAATCTATAAATATATGGCATGACTCCTAATTATCTCTGGTTAATTTATAATTAATTTCCAAAGTCGGAACAGGGAATCCAGAAACCGTTCTGGCCCTGTCTCACGAGAACCTGAATATCTCTTAACATACTGTCCATATGATCGTTTCGTTACTTTCCTATGAAAATAGATTCATCAAGGTTCGTTTACATAATTTATTCACTATTTAATTCCATTTCTACTATTTTAGTGATTTTCCAAATCTACATCACTGCTGCTGTCAGCATCTGCCTTTAAGGTAGACTTTACCTATTTCATAGTTTCCATGATTCAACTAGCCCTTTTAGCATAAATAGCACAAATTATGATAGTGATTAACCATTCCCATGGCCAATCCTTGTTAAGCATATCCACACCTCTCAATAACCATATCCATACCAAATGATTATAACATTATGCTCAAACATATATAAGCCATTTTCGCATGGCTATCCAAAATTATACAAATCCAAAGGGTCCATGACCCACAACAAAAAGGGTAGTCCTATACATGCCATTTCAAAGTTCAACCAAAATTGTACCAAAAGGGGGCTTTGATAGTGTGGGAGACTTCGACTTCCAAAAAATCCCGAGTCCGATAGCTGACGAGCCAAAATCTATAAAACAGAGAAACAAAGAAACGGAGTAAGCAATTTATGCTTAGTAAGTTTTGAGCAAGGGATTCCAGCACAACAAAAGTATAGCATTCATATAGCTAAACGGATAATTTCATATGCACAAATTCTCAATATCATACTTACTTCACATTACCAACCCTTATGTTCATACACAAAAGATCAACTTACCCAAAGGCCGGTAGCTCATTTATCGACTGAGCGAATACAGATTTGTAAGGGATCAACTAATTCAAAGCACACACGAAACATACCTCATCGCTGGGATTTTACGAGCGTATTAATTTAAATTTTTACAGCAAGATCGCTCGTTCCCAAATCAAGCATCTTCGGGGTTTAGCCGGATATAACCACTCGCACAAGGCCTTCGGGTCTTAACCCAGATATGGTCACTAGCATAAATGCCTTCGGGACTTAGCCCGGATATAGTCGCTAGCACAAATGCCTTCGGATCTTAGTCCGGATGTAGTCGCTTAGCACAAAAGCCTTTGGGACTTAGCCCGGATATAGTCGCTTAGCACAAAAGCCTTCGGGACTTAGCCCGGATATCATTCGAGTAACCATGCACATATATCAATAAATCATGACACATTCATATTTCATTTTCATTACCAAAGCTCAAACACAAGACACTTATCACATTTACAATTTCGGCTCAATAGCCACATGTAAGAGCATGATTTTGATTTACTTAAGACATAGTCTAATCGAATCATAATTTAAGTCCCATTACTCGAAAACTTACCTCGAATGTTGTCGAACGATTCCGATGGCTATTCGACCACTTTTTCCTTCCCTTTATCGGATTTAGATCCCCTTTGCTCTTGAGCTTAATTTAATCAAATAAATTCATTTAATATTTTCACTTGGGCAATTCCATTCAATACATGTATGTCATACAATTTAAGTACAATGACCTTGCACAATACTATTTAAACATCATGCATTACCGAACTTCATCAACACCATCTAGCTTCATATAGAAACACATATCGTCCTAGGTCGGTACACAAGTCAAATGCATCATTTAAATTGTCAAAGTCCACAATTTAGTCATATTTCTCTATCATAGTTTCTTCACTTAAACCGAATTAACAAGCCCATATAGTCCTTGGCCGAATGCTATTTAACCCAAGTCATCAAGAATTTCATTATTAACACTTTAGATATCTATAGCTAAATAGGTTATTTGTACATACATATATATACATAAGTGCATAGATACTATGTTACTAACAATTATTTCCTTGCTTAGCAGCCGAACCAATATACACATTACTTCATATCTACCCGTCACGTTTTCTCTACTTAAACCGAATAAACTTGCACATAAGGTCCTCGGTCGAACCTCACTAAAACAAGTCAACCAAAATCTTAGTATTTATCTTGTGTATAACCTTATTTACCTTCCAAAAATCACAAAAACATCAAACTCTTAATGTTTATGTACAAGGCCGAATCTTAACATGATCCAACCTCCAACTCATTCCTTTCAACAACCAAAACCGAATGCTCAAGCCATCACCGAGATTTCGAAATTTTGCCATGGTTTGTGTAAGAAATTTGCTAATTAACTAGAAACAAGTTTAAAACTTAAGAATTTAACACAACATACTAACCTCCGCTTAAGCTCAAGGTGACCGAAACCTCTCTTCTTCCTCCTTTCAAACCGGCCAAGAAGAACCAAAGGATGAAGCCTTTCTTTTTTTTCTAGTTTCGGCAAAATGGGGGAACAACCACACACTTTTTTTTTTGTTTTCATCATATTCCCTTTCATTATTTTATTCCCATGCTCCTTATTTTATCATACTTCCCATGAAACACTAACATAACATGTTTATGACATGTTCTTGCCCATCACACTTGGTCTACCATACTTGTCATGGCCGGCCACTACTAATTAGGGGGAAATTGACATGCAAGTTCCCCCTTTTTATTTCATGCACTAATAGATCCTTATGCTTTGACCTATCACATTTCAAATTTTCTCACATAAGTCCTATTTACTAAAATTCACCTACAATTAAACAAAATTCAAATATGAAATTTTCACACATGCATATATACATATAATAAGCATCAAATATGACAGCTAATTATTTTTATGACTCGGTTTAGCGGTCCCGAAACCACTTCCCGACTAGGGTCAATTTTGGGCTGTCACAACTCTCCCCACTTAAGAAATTTTGGCCCCGAAAATCTTACCGGTAAATAAGTTTGGGTATCGTTCTTTCTTGGCATTCTCGGTTTCCCAAGTAGCTTCTTCGACTCCGTGTTTGAGCCATAACACCTTTACTAACGGAACCCTTTTGTTTCGCAACTCCTTCACTTCACGAGCTAGGATACGCATCGGTTCTTCTTCATAACTCATATCGGCTTGAATTTCAACCTCTGATGGGCTAATTATGTGCGATGGATCAGATCTATAGCGTTGAAGCATCGAAACATGAAAGACGTCGTGAATCTTTTCAAGTTCAGGGGGTAAAATCAATCGATACGCAACTGGACCGACTCGTTCGGATATTTCGTATGGCCCAATGAATCTCGGACTCAACTTGCCCTTACGGCCAAATCTGAGTACCTTTTTCCAAGGCGAAACTTTAAGAAACACTTTATCTCCCACCTGATATTCAATGTCTTTTCGTTTCAAATCCGCATACAATTTCTGACGATCTGTGGCTGCCTTCAGACTTTCACGGATTACCTTTACTTTCTGTTCGGCATCTTTAATGAAATCAACTCCGAAAATTTTACTTTCACCGAGCTCGGTCCAAAACAATGGTGTACGGCATTTACGCCCGTACAAGGCCTCGTAAGGTGCCATCTTAATACTTGATTGAAAACTATTGTTGTAAGCGAATTCAATCAAAGGTAAATACCGTTCCCATGAACCACTAAACTCGAGGATGCAACATCTCAACATATCCTCAAGTATCTGAATTATCCGCTCGGATTGACCATCGGTTTGTGGATGAAAAGCGGTGCTAAAATGCAGCTTGGTACCCAAAGCTTCTTGCAATTTCTTCCAAATCGTGAGGTGAATCTCGGATCTCTATCCGACACGAAAGAAATAGGTACCCGTGTAATCTCACAATCTGAGAAACATACAATTCAGCTAGTTTATCCAATGAAAAATTCATACGCACGGGGATAAAGTGAGCCGACTTAGTCAGTCTATCAACAACAACCCAAATCGCATCCTTCTTACTTGCTGACAATGGCAGTCCGAACACAAAGTCCATTGTGACTCGATCCCATTTCCACTCGGGTATCATGATCGGCTGAAGTAATCCTGAAGGTACTTGATGTTCCGCTTTCACTTGTTGACATATTAAACATCTTGAAACAAAGTCGGAGATGTCTCGTTTCATACCATGCCACCAAAACTGACGTTTCAAATCGTTGTACATTTTCGTACTCCCCGGGTGAATTGACATTCGGCTACAATGGGCTTCGTTCAGAATCATCGAAATGAGTTTCGAATTCCTTGGAACACACAAATGACTTTTGAACCTCAAACAATCATCATCATCAATTTGAAACTCCGATTCCTTGTTCAGAACACACTCACCTCGTTTCGCAACCAATTCATCGTCGACTTTCTGAGCTTCACGAATTTGATGAATCAATAATGGTTCGACCTTTAATTCAGCTACTAACACATTGTCGGGTAGAACAGAGAAGAGTACATTCATCGCTCGTAAAGCAAACAGTGATTTCCGGCTTAAGGCGTCCGCAACCACATTAGGCTTTCCCGGGTGATAGTCAATGACAAGCTCATAATCCTTTAACAACTAGAGCCAACGTCTTTGTCGCAGATTTAAGTCTCTTTGAGTCATCAAATATTTGAGACTTTTGTGATCCGAAAATACATGACACTTTTCACCAAATAAGTAATGTCGCCATATTTTAAAGCGAATACGATGGCAGCTAGTTCGAGATCATGGGTCGGATAACTTTTCTCAGGTGGCTTTAATTGTCTCGACGCATAGGCCACAACTCAACCTTCTTGCATCAATACGCAACCTAACCCAAGTAGGGACGCATCACTATAAATGACAAACTCTTTGCCTGATTCGGGCTGCCCTAGAATTGGAGCTTCGGTAAAATAAGTTTTCAGTTGATCAAAACTTTTCTGACATTTTCTGTCCATTCGAACTTAACATCTTTTGAAGTAGCTTCGTCATCAGTGTGGCTATCATCGAGAAACCTTTTACAAACTGTCGGTAGTAACCGGCAAGTCCAAAAAGCTCCGAACCTCAGTAATATTTCTCGGAGGCTTCCAGTTAAGTATGGCTGAAATTTTGCTCGGGTCAACTCGAATACCTGATGCGGATACCACATGACCCAAGAAGCTAACCTCTCTTAACCAGAACTTACACTTACTGAACTTAGCATATAACTGCTTATCCCGCAAAATTTGCAACACTAGTCTTAGGTGCTCAGCATGTTCGGTCTCATCTCTTGAATAGACCAAGATGTCATCAATGAACACAACTACGAACCGATCCAAATATGGTCTGAAGATCCGATTCATCAAATCCATAAATACCGCAGGGGCATTAGTGAGCCCAAACGGCATCACTAAGAATCGTAGTGACCATATCTCGTTCTGAAGGCAGTTTGGGTATGTCCGAATCTCGAATTCGCAACTGATAATAGCCCGATTCAAATCTATTTTGAGAACACTGAGGCTCCCTTCAGTTGGTCGAACAAATCATCGATACGCGGTAACGGATATTTGTTCTTTATTGTCACTTTATTCAGCTGACGATAGTTAATGCACAACCTCATGGTTCCGTCCTTCTTTTTCACGAACAATACTGGTGCTCCCCAAGGTGAGAAACTTGGTCGAGCGAAACCTCTATCCGTTAACTCTTGCAACTGAGCTTTCATTCTTTTAACTTAGTTAGTGCCATACGATAAGGAGCTATCGAAATCGGCGTAGTCCCAGGTACAAGCTCAATACCAAACTCTATCTCCCGAACAGGTGGCAAACCCGGTAATTCTTCGGGAAAAACATCCGGGTATTCACAAATTACTGGAACCGACTCAAGTTTCTTTTCTAATTCCTTGTCATCAAGTACATACGCAAGGTATGCTTCGTACCCTTTTCTTACATATTTCTGGGCCAACATTGAGGATATTACAGCTGGCAACCCATCCAAGTCCGTAGACTCAACTCGAATTACTTCGTTATTTGCGCACCTCAATCAATAGTCTTGCTTTTGCATAACA